>NW_028288848.1:1942500-2130000 GCF_059628265.1 Tinamus guttatus | reverse complement strand
ATTTTCAATTGTGGGTTGTAAATAATCCTGTCACTGTAGGGGGAAAAAAAAAACTTTAGTGGAATCTGAAGATGGTAAAAAAGTCAATTTCTGCAGTACTTTACGCTCCCTCTGCTTTATAGTAATCAGTGTTTGATGTCTCCTTATCCCGTGTCGCTGCCCGTGCTACGCGCGCAGGGCCATGAGGCAGCGCTTACGGCGCGTCCCTGCGCGGCGACGGCCACCGCGGCGCCGTGACGTCTAACGAGATGTCGCGACGTCAACGCAGCCAAGTTCGGCCTGCTCTCCGGCGCGTCCATGGGATAATTTGTCCCTTCTGCCGTCACGTGGGCCGCGAGACGTGGAGCGGGTGAATATTTTATGAACCGGCGGCGGTTATTGCCGCGAGCCCGGAGCAGCCGCGGTGTTTCGCCCACTGGTAGGTGCCCTTGGTGCCGCTCTCCAGGGCTGGGCCCGGGCGCTCAGCGCGCAGGACGTGGGCCGCGCTCGGCCCAGAACGGGAGGCAAAGGGGCATGTTGAGAAACGCTTTATCCCCCTGAACCGCTACGTTTTATTTGTCGCACATAAATAATGAAGGCATCTACGGGAGAGGAAGGGAGGAAAAAACCAGAGCTTATGTACTGAGACGCAGTGAACTTGTGCACTCTTCATCCCTTCATCCAAACAACTGCCTTTGGCGTGAATAACAGCTTGGCTGATGCGGAGCGCGGTATTGATCTGTTGCTCGGGAAGGTCCGCAGATAGACTTTTCCTGAAGGTATGGCCGTAACAGCTCCGTGCTGTTGGGATCTGCTGCTTCCATCTCCATCTCGTGCCAGACGAGTTCAGCAGGGACAGACCCAGAGAGGGAGAGCGCTCAGCCCTCAATCTGTGCAGCTTTCCACCTTCCACAAAACACACCGACGTGACCACCTTTTCATGTCGGAAAAGCTGTTCGGGAAGCTGCTGTGCACAAGGAGAAATAAAATGGTGTCTGCAGGCAGGAGGACATCTCAGTGTGTCCTGGGGATAGCCAGCTTTCCCCAGGCAGCTGTAATTTTGCAGAAGTCTTTGAATAACCAATAAATGCTGCTTCTCCTTTGGGAAACTGTGCCATCCGAATTTGGTCCCTCTTCACCTTCCATGTTCCTCTCTCTGACGTGTGCATTTTGGGGTAACTACTAAAGCTTTCTTCTGTGTTCTGGGAGTCATGGCCTGGGTTCTTACTCAGTGTTTGCACCCACGGCATTGTCACACAAAAGATATTAGTTTGCAGCAGGTGGTTTATCTGATGAAAGCTGTTGCCTCTACAAGCCACTGTTAGGTTTCTTATGAGGCTGGAACCTATTCATTAATGGGAGATTCAGGAATAAAAAGCGTTAACCAAAAGATTGTCTTGCAAGAGAAGCACTGCTAGAAAGGGGATGCTTCATATATTTTTAAAGGGTCTTACGTACCACTGACTGCCGTGTTGTGACTGCTGTCCTGGGCCAAAACCAAAGGAAACCTTCTCTTGCTGTTTCTTTATTCAGCTGCTTTCTCCATTCAGGCCCATGACCTGTCCAGTGAACATGATCCCAGCTTCTGTGGATTAAATGAACTTTCCAGTTCTCTTCTATACCCAGTTAACTACCATTGCCTTTGCCCTGAGCTGCATTCCCCAAGTGCTTTTATTTATCTGTAGGTGCTGTCTTTACTGGCACTGCTCACAAGAGCTCCATTCAGGCAATGCCTACTGACAGAGCAAAAAAATACCCACAGAATCATAAGAAGCAAAGCTACCTTCTTTCCTTAGCAAAAATTTGTTTATGTCATTGCTCTGTTTCACTTGGTGCACTTGTCTGTCAATCCCCTGGGAACATTGAGCCGTTGGCCAAATTCAAGCAAACTTAATGGAACCGTGGAGCCCTCAAAAGTTTTGGGAAAACAAGAAGCCAATAGGAGAGAGGTCCTCTTGGAGCAGTTGTGGCTCCCAAGAGAGAGGCTGCAGCAGGACATCCACCCAAGCTGGATGCCACCTGGGAGGAGAACTTACAAATACCTCCATCCCCAAGAAGAGGCCACATCCTCTTTAGATACTAGGGAACACAACCCAGAGGAAACAAGGCCTTGTTAGTGTCATTGCCCAAGGAACTGCTTAATTACAGGGCAACGGAGTAGAGAGCATCGTTACAGAGGCCTCTGTTCCTTACACCTGCTCATGTGCATGGATGCAAAATGACATCTAGGAGCCTTTTGCACCCACTTTGCTCAAGTTTTCCTGGCCAGTGAACGATGCAGAGCAGCAAGAAGAATCAGTCCTGTTTTACCCAGGTAATTACAGCCTCCCCAGCCCAGGTGAAGGGAGGACACCACAATTACCTGGTGCTGCCACAAAGAGAACAGAGGCTGGTTTGGACAGTGGGTGACACCCCCGGCACATCCCATGTCCAGGTCCAGCTCATCATCAGGTGACACACGTGCGGGGAGGTCACCGCCACAACGACTCACAACCCACCGCGTCTCCAGGTCTCATGACAGATTTCCTGCTTTTAATCCAGCTTGATTTGGCAACATTGGTGAGTGCCAGGAGGCAGGGAGTGTAAAATGGGAAATGGCACCATAACTGGTGAAATTATCTCTCAGTTAAAATGCTAAAGGAGGTAGGGGGAGCTTTCAAATCTTGCCTCAGCAACCAGCCTATTCTATTTGCAGAAGTCAAAGTTGAGCGCTTTTGAAAATTTTATCCTAGATGCCTGGCTCAAAGACTTTAACCAAAGATTTTTTTTTTCCTCAGTCTGCTATACGAAAGGTAAATATAAACCCCGTTACTAAAAACAAACACACAAACAAAACCTAAGAAAACCCTTGTTGAAGGCCTAGAAAAATCATTCCTGAGAAAATCAGATGATTGGAGACCAACACATAGTATCCTTCAGTTTGGGGTGCTTATTTGTTTTGCATACACAATTTGGCATACAAAAAGAAAAAAAAAAAAAAAGAAAAGAAAAGATATTTGTAATAGTAAACATTTGCTTTCTGTTCTTTCTATCCTTTCCTATTTGCCTTTTGTCCTCCTGACCTCAGAAAATCAGAGCTTAAGTGTCTCTGGGTGGGAGCTCAAGTTTCCTTTATGTCGATTAGTCTATTTTACCCATACAAGTATGTGCTTGTTTGAAGAGCGTCTTAATGACCTCTCTGCTGATTGACTCTGGGACCACAAGGAAGTCATAAAGCTAGTCCGTGCCTCAGTTTACCCACTGCAACTTCATTAATGCTAACCTACCTCCCAAGATGTTGCCATGTTTAATATATTACGTGCTCTGTAATCCTTGGATTAAGTGTATTATGTAAGTGAAAAAACACCTATTTGATGTATATGTAAATTGCTACAGTATTATAGGTAGGAGAGTCATTTGGGTGTAAGTGTAATACAGGAGCTGGCAAAAGTCAAAAGGGATTCCATTGTATTGACTTATTTTTAAAGAGTTTTTTTATTTACTGAAATGCTCTGGACACCCAGAAAGAGACATTCCTCACTAAGCATGTCTGCTGTTTCATCTATCTTGAAGCGCTTTGATAAATGGATTGAAACTTGTCTGCTTTTCCTGTAGTTTCTGAGACTCCCTCTGGAAACTCTGTTGAAATGTTATTATTGTAACTTCTTAGAGAGCTACTTAATGAATTGTAACAGATATCCCTGTGAGTCCTACAGAAGCCGCAAGGACTCTCTTTCCTCTCCTTCTGGCAGCAGCAGCGAGCCAGTGCCACACAAACACATAGCAGGAGAGCTCGCGTCCTCCTCCGCCAAGTGCAGTCTCTCTCTCACCGGGAATAACATTTCTGGCATCTGCAAGACACCAGGCCAGGCCTCGCGTGTTGCCTGTGTCCCAGCTGGGTGATCAGCAGGGCTTAAATGACATTGGATGTAGCTAGATGCTGTCCCTTCAATTGTTGATGGATTTTATCTTTTAAGAGGAAACCTTAAGAAAGGCAACAAATCAGCAGAGATTTAACTCTGTGGTAGTTGATTTTCTCTTACCAAAGGATCAGATATTTTAGTTGGACCTGAGCCATTCTGATGTTCAGGCTCATGCTGAGAACAGGGCACTTGGGTGCCTGTAGACAGTCCAAGCTCTCCCTCCCCACAGAT
Source organism: Tinamus guttatus (assembly GCF_059628265.1). NCBI lineage: Eukaryota > Metazoa > Chordata > Aves > Tinamiformes > Tinamidae > Tinamus > Tinamus guttatus. The sequence goes on along the minus strand of NW_028288848.1, from coordinate 2,125,888 downwards.
CCCACCTGCCCTGGTAGCAGCGCAGAGGACTTGCCCGCTCTACCCAGCATCAGTCATGGGAAGTTACTGCATGGGCAGAGGAGATGGAGAAAAGCTCTTGGCCACCTGTGAAATGCTGCTGTCCACGCAGGCAAGCATGTCACCTCCTCAGCAGGTATCCTCAGGCAGCCCCAGCAGTTGAAGACACATGGCATGGACATGGATGCAGCTTGGAGCTGGGGGTGGAAGGAAGACAATCAACGTGAGGCCACCTTGGACCCTGGTGCATGTTCTACCTTGCTGCTTTCCACCATGGGGCAATGGGACATCATGAGGACTTGTCATCTTCTACCTGCAACCTATTCACAGGCCTGTCACTCAGCTCGGCCAGCCAGGGAGGCGGGCCGGGTGCCTGGGGCTCTGCTCAGCTACACGGGCAGCTCATCGGTGCTGGCTGGGCTCAAAGATCTCAGTCTTGACACTGAGGTCAGTTCAGAATGTAAACAGCAGTGTTGGGTTTTTTAAACCTTTTCATTGTGTTTCAGATGACCGTGTGTTGGATAAGAATGTGAAACTGAGCTACTTCAGGTTGTCCCGAGGTAAGAAATGGCTAAGTGCACCGATCAGGTAGTACCGGCAGTCACGCTGCTTCCTTCGCGTGAAAGCCTTGTACGTGCCTGCAGGGGCTGGTTTTGTTCTGTGGCACCTTGGAACACAAGACTGCGCCTCGGCTCCTCCAAACAGGCACCCAGGCCCGCCCCGGCCTACGCGTGCACCGAGGCACCTGCAAGGTGCCGCTATTCAGCTGGGTGCTGGAGCGCGCCATGGAGCAGCTGGGCACGGGTCACCTTTGCATGGCAAAGCTCTCGACACGCTGAGGCCATGTTTGAGTTACAAAGTCTTTTATTTCACTTTTTTGCTAACATTTTGCATATTAAAATTTGTATAGGCAGCCAGAAGAGAGCAGCATCTACACAATACTCGGCACAATAGAGAGGATGAGGAATCAGAGCTCCGCTCTTCGGGACTGAGGGCACGGGGGGAGGAAAAAGTGTCCTTTTTACACTTGGGTTTAAAAGTATTTCTAATTAATCCTTCCTCACCAAAACATAATCTATTTCCAACACCAGTGTGTGATCTCAGGTGATGGCCTCAAAAACTAAAATCGAGGTTATTTAGTCTTTTTGCTGAGCTGTTCATATTTGCTTTTAAAGTTTTTTTCACACTTCTCAATCATCGTAGTGTGCATGCCTAGGTATAGAGATGCCAAATATGACATTATTTCCAAAACCCACTAGTGATTTGGAATTTTTGCAGTATTTTAGCCACCTTCGCATGAAATTCCTCTAGTGTTTTCATTCATAGTAGGGTTGCTCTGAAAATCAAACTGTCTAAAGCTGTCTGAGTTTATTCCCAGCAAGTTAAATTATCCATGTTCTCTTGACCCTTGTGAGATTCTGGAGGAAAATATTTGTGCGCACATTGACACATCTTCGGTGCATTCCACACACGCCAGGGAAATTACACCAGAAATATGAATTTGGCCCACACAGCATGACTGTGCTCTGCTTTTTTTGTAGTGCACACCACAGCAAACCTGATGATTTAAATTTCAGAATGAGCCATTCAAGACACCGCTGTGTCGTTCACTTTATGGCTGTAAACTGTACACATTCTTAGAAACCTAATGGCTATTTTGTGAATGTTACCACATTACAAAATTATTCGACATGGGTTTTGTTGCTTTTAATACTGAGGTTTTTGAAATCTCAGTAATTGTCATGATTACTGTGTGCAAAAGAAATAAAAAGGAACCTCAGATTTGGCTTTGAAGCTGCCTATTTCTCAGGGTGCATTTTTTATAAGTTTTCTTTTTAAGGTGCTTCTTCATGCCCCGGCTAAACTTTCCCCAGATTACGTGTTGGCTACGATAGCTGTTCCATAGTTAGATTTTAATCAGCCTCAGTACACAGTAATGTTAAACACTGAAAGAGCTACTAATTAATCGCCTTTCTGTATGTAACACAGAGATAAATATCCATCCCAGAGGAATTGTAATTTCATGGTTTCTAATGATGGTTAGATTACATTATCTGGATCACTTAGGCTGTGGGTGTCATAAAAAATGCTCAAAGTCATTTATATTCGGTTTAATTTTTTTTTAACTTTGTAAGCCTGAGAAAATAATGCGGTGTTAGCAAGTCTGTTTCATATTTTAGTTAAATATACCTTTGTTGCACTGACTGAATGGATTCAGATGACAGTGACAAACTCAGTTCTGTTCTATTTAACATGCACCCGCTGCAATCAAATTAACAATGTTCAAATCTTCGTCAGGCTTCTGCAGATTTCATGTCAGGAGCGTCTGTTGAGCGCCTCCGCGTTGGGGAGCGTTGCTGCAGGATATGGTGTTGGGATGTCCATTTGCAATGAGTTTACTCCAATAAGTCTCCTGCCTTCTGCCTGCACAAGTGCGGCCCGTGCTGTTGCCTTTTCTGAACCTTAGCTGGACTTGTGGGGCCTATACCAAATAAAATGCTGCAATCCAACAGCTCTTTGGGCAGCTTCCTCGCACCTTCCTGCCCTCTCTTAACTCATTGGAGACCATACACAGCTTGCGTGTCCATGACACTTAAATTTAGCAGTTATGAGAATGTTAGATAAAAATACACAAGTCCCATTCCTCTGTGTCTGTATTGTAATAGCTAATAGCTGCATATTTTGAAGTTATACTCATTCATATTTAAAAGGCTGAGGCTTCTTTGAACTCCTGCATTGGAGGGGGAAGTTAATTGTTTCTGAATGAGACGGATACTCCCTTTCTATAGTAATTATGTGCACTGCTCTGGGTTATCGATAGTGCTCATGTCCCACCTCCATCAGTTACGGGTTGGCAGTGGGCAAGTGAGTTGGGGCTTGCGGCCGGTGACCCCGTTCTGTGTCTGTCGGGCAGCAGAGCAGGGAGGGAGCCTGGGGACCGCGGCCAGGCCCCCAGTGTGGTACCTGGTGCTGGAGTTGGCTATCCGATAGCTAAAGCTGCTTCTGAAGTTTCCACTGTTTTACATGCCTGATGTAGTGACCAAGATACTATACTGTCTTAATAGAGAACTCCAAAACTTCAGAAAGGTTTCTTCTTGTTTGAATGCACAGCACAATGAATTTGTACCCACAGAGCATTCACCACTTACATTTCAAAACCTACAGCACACTAAACGTGAAACTTTTGTTCAAATTTCAAGGATTTTGATAGCCCAAGTGAATAGACACTGCCTATTGATTTTTCCCTTACAATGACTCTTGGATAACCTATTTTCTCATTTATTTTTAACGACAGCTCATGAGATTTTACAGCAATTCTGCCCAACCTCCTAATATCAAAATCCCTCCTTGACCCTGAAAATTGTAATTCTGCTATAGATCACAGCTGCTGAATATTACCTTTTACTAAGCTGGTTAAATAAAATATGTCCAAATCACTAGATCCCACAGGCCATGACTGCAATTCTAATTATACAGGGTCTGTATTTCTGCTCTACTGTACAGAAAAGCACAGTTCTCTCTGAGTCCACACCAAAGTGTGGGAATCCAGAATATTGGTTCTAGTTTTGAATTTAAGAAAAAAAAAAAAGGAAAAGTTATACTGCTCTTCAATGATTTTCCCGTAAAACTTTTACAAGGGAACCAAGCCCTTTTGATGTGCTCCGTACAATAAAATGCTGTGTAAGTCTGGAGGACAGAAGCATGTGGCGAGGATTTTCTTGTGGCTGGGGGATGGGGGCATTTGATGTGCACCCATTTCAAAATCAAAATCAAAAATAAAATAAAAAAGAAATCTCACGCTACTCTTAGGCTGCATGTTCTGCAAAATGGCTTGGGAAGCCAATGTAGGGGAACTAATTCTGGCCATTAAACATATCCTTTCCCACTGCTCATTCAAAGAGCGATCACATGCTTCCCGCTGCAAGTTACACCATTACGGAGTTTAGATATGGAAGAGACCTATTAGATTAGCCATTCCTCCTACTGATGTCGGATTGTTCCCTGGAGAACCTTGTTCATTAGCAAACCACACACTAACCTCGTGGGCACGCTGTGCAAAGACTGTCTTGGCTTCGCTCTGTTTTTTTCTCCCCGACGTCCCTTCCCTGTGGTGCAAAGGGAAGAGAGAGGCCGAGGGTGAGACTGGGTCAGGAGCGCAGTGGGAATTGCGTGGAGAAGACGGGATTCCTACGTCTCCTGGCCAGGCTGGAGGTTTGGCTGTTTCAATGCGGCTGCATTTATGTGGGTGATTAATCCGTGCACCTTTTTAATTAGTACCCAAGTACCAAGGGCCAGACCGGGGAGGGAGGGGATGACCTTCTCCAACACGAAGGCTAATTTGGTGTAAGACCTCCTGGCACCCGGCGCTCTCTTACAACAAACCACCCCTGCAGCCTGCCCTGCTTCTGCAGCGCGGCCCTCACCCAGTCTCCACTTCCCACCTTCGCTCCTGTGGGAGCAGATGGAGCCCAGGCTGTAACTGCCGCGCGCCGGGAGGAGCAGAGCGCCGTTCCGCGGCCTTTCCGGGGCGGAAAGTTGTCACTGCAGGCGCCCTAGGGCTCAGCCCCTTGAGGTCCCGAGCTCCTCAGCGTTTCTTCCTCTGTGCAGGTGCCATCCTTCTTTCAGAAAGCTCCACAACACTTCCCTGTCCTGCAGGCCCCGGCAAGAGGGATGCGCAGGCAGGGAAGGGGAGCAGGAGACGCACTCCCAGGCGGCAGTCCCCACATCCCACGTTCTGCCCTCAGCGCGCAGTCATAAATGGCTGCCGAGCCACTCGACACGGAGCGGAGGTCCGTAGGGTGAATTTTCAGAACAACGCGCAGGAAATTATATGCACAATTACTGTTGTTAACAGAGCCTGGGCATGTAGCTCCCTGCACAGCAGGCGGGAGCTCTCCCGCATGCATGTTTAATGGGGCCCGCGCCGCCGCGCTCCGCGGGCCGCGGCCCTTCCCTCGCGCCCGCCGTCCTGCCCGACACAAAGGACGTGCCGAACGCCGAGGAGATCCCGGTCTGCCGCTAAATAACACCCTCCCCATCCGCCGCCCTCCTCTCCGGCCAAAGAACTTCTTGCCTCGCTCCACGATACCTTCACCTTTCTCTTCTGTGGAGAAAAAAATAAAACCCACACATTTTTAGTTATTTATTTTTGTTCTTCTAAATGTATTTTGCATAACCGGCACATCGATGCTCATATGAATGAGTATATGCTTGTTCATACAGACAGCAGTTATTCTGTTGAAATAAGTGTAGGTCATAATGTAGAAAATATGTGCCTAAATCTTCAGTGCCACTGAATAAATAACGTATTTGTACATTCGTACAATTGTACATTTTCATAGGAAATGAATTGTATGTGTCAATTCACTAATCAGATATACATTTAAAATATGCCTCTTATGAGGTTATTATTGCACTACTTAAACTACAGACCTATATAAACTAGGAAGGGACTATAAATTTGGGCTGCCTTTTGCTTTCATGCTGTTTATTTAGCTTTATGTAATGTAATTGTTTTCCCTTCCCTGACTAAAGAATGTTATCTCCTTCACCAAGATCAATTCAAATGGGCTTTAATTATCTTCAATAAAAACTAAATTACTCCTCTAAACCAACAGTTTTGCAACTAAAAGGAGTTTGTGTTTACAGTTGTGAAGTATTATCGATTGAATTTCTTTTCTACCCAAGTTATGCTTGACTCTTCAACTTCATGAAAGATCTGTAGGAAGAAAGCAAGGTGCTGTAAACTGAAACTAGAACAGCAAAGCAAAAACACACACACACATCAAATATATATATGTAAAGTACATCAAATACATATACAAGTTTCTAAAAGGTTTCAATCATTTTAAAATTGCACATGATTGCTCTCCAGCTCCCCAAAATGCTTTCATCTGCAAGCAGAAAAAAAAAAAGTGTAGCTTTCTCAAGTTTTAAAAGCATTGTTGGGGCATGTCTAATAGATTTGTCTAACTCTGTATGTCTTGATATATGCAGCGTGGTTGATTGTATTCTCCCCTAGCATAGATCTTGAAACTGTAAATAAATTTTTGAAGTAAATAGTCACTTGATAATTGTTTAATGAAGTATCACACACCAGCAGTTTTGAATTAAAAAAAAAAAAGTTCAAAACTACCGTGTAGTGTCTCTTTTTACTGGAAATGGGCTTTTACTTTTAAACTTCTGTAATATTTAGAGAGAAGTAATCCCAAGGAAAATGATAGCAGTACTAATAGGGAACATATTATCTTTCATGTGGGTATTTTTTTCATGTTTAAGGTTTCTTTGTTATTATCTTGGTAGCAAGACTCTCCACACAGTCTTAGGCAGAAAATCAAAATATGCCTTAAAGCAATAATCTTTTAATAAGCATCAAATGTCTTTCAATAAGATAAAAGAATGCTATAGCATACTTACACACAAACACACACAAGTTTCACCATAAATCTCATTTGATACCTTTTCAACAATATTTTGAGAAAACATCTTAAAAAAATTAAACCCTCATCACAAATTTAATTTGCCATAAGTAAATTTCTAAATGCTATCAAAATTCCATGAAAACTAGTCTTTGCACTGGCTGGGACCTTGCAAGATGCGTCTTCAATGGACTCAGGTGTTCCAGTCAGCTGAAACGCGTAAGTTGCTCCCAACTTTAAGATATCAGCTCGGAGAAGAGAGGCTTTCTGCATTCATTTTTCAGCAGCGCAGGACGGAGTGCATTCAGGCAGCAGGACTTAAGGTGAGTTTAGGTGAGGTCTGGGAGTGATGGATCTCCTGGGGGTCTCCTAGGGCCAGGAGGATTCGCTGTCTGGAGCCAGATTTCTCCCACATAACTTGAGGTTCAAGTGAGCGGGGTGGTGAGTGAGGACGGGAGGAAACACGGCCGCTGTATCCCGGTGCGAGCTGGACGGGAGGCTCTGCTCCCATGGAGGAAGGGACCAGTTTCGACCTCCTTTGCCGGTCAGAGGAAAGAATATTAGTTGTTCTTAACTCTCCCTCAGACTCAATGAACCTTAGGACAAACAACACAGCTAATTGCCTCTTCCTCCTGCCCCCATGCTGCCTGTTAGGATATCCTTCCACATCCATCCCTCCTGGCGCATCCTTTCCTAGGCCAGCCACAGCTGTGCCCGCCGTGGTGCTCCATCCCCTCCTGCTCTGTCCTGTTTCCTTCACTGAGATGGCTCCAAATCTCATCTCTGCTAAGCCACAGCTCTCTTAACATATATGGTGGTGCTAATTTGAGTTGCGAACTCATGTTTGCTTTAAAAAAAAAAAATCTACATATTAGTGTTGCAAGAAGAAGACTTTGAAAGCCTTTTAAGTATCTTTCTCATTAATTTACTTAATCCTCTGATCTTGCCTTCTTTTAAGTTGTTTATTTTTAAAACAAAGACAAAAGTGAGCTGGAAAGCTTTGTTACTAAAAGAAAGAATTTAAAAACTGCATGTGATACAAAATAATTAAGAGAATATAAATATAGATGTAGACAGTACACATACATACCCAGGAACCGGTGTGCTGCGAGAAAACTCCTTCGCAAGGCTCTAAAGGCAAAGGGGACAGGACATCAGTCAGGTAACAGAGCTCTGCCTGACAGCCTGGCCATGGGAAATCTTACCTTTCTGTAAGTTTATTATGAGATTTGTCTCTCTCAAAAAATTTTCAAATGCTGCAAGACATCAAAATGGAAGTTTTTGTAGCAGGAGAAATGGGGACTAAATTCTAGTTCTGCTAGAAGCTTCAAATTTTCCCCCTATTTCTGTTCTGAAGCATTTCATGGAAATTTTCAAAAGTGACCTGAGATTTCAGATTCATGTGCTTTAGGGTGCTCAGCTGGGAACGTGCAAATCGCCTCCGTTTTCAGAAAGCGGGTTGTTTAGCCGTCTTTGGAAATTAGGTTCCCTTCACAGTGCTTTGAGCTCAGCACCCAAAAACCCTCACCTGAGGCAGCCAAAATCATTCACTATTTTTAAAGATTCTTCTCCAGATAACCGGGACAGGGCATGCCTGAATTTTGGATGAAAGAAAATTTATATGAGCAGGAAAGTTATTCTCCAAGGACTGTATCCTTAGTGATACTATGAGCCAGCAACCCCCATAGCTTTCAGCATCTCTCATGATCAGACTGGATGTCTTTTGCCTGAGGCTGAAAATTTCTCCCTCTCTAAAACCAAAGAGATTTTGGCTGTGAGTTATGATTAGTAATAGAGTCCATTTGTGGTGAGATGGGGGGAAGGGGAGATGATGGACCTAGAATCATAAGATTTTATGTGCTTGGCATATTTCCAGATAACCACAGAGGACTTCTCTGGTCTGGATAGTTCACTGCTTAAGGATGAAAAAGAAGGGAAAGCACAAAGAAAAACAAAGGGAGAAGAAGCAGGCAAATTAAACACCGGTAATTTGAATTCTTCAGCATAATTGAAATATGACAAGTTGAAAGATAAACTCAGGGAGTCATCTCGCCTAAAAGGCCTCCTGGAAGAGAGGTCAAGATTGCTAGGGTGAAAGTCTGTCAGCAAAACAGACGTGAACGAGCGTATTGGCAAAACCCAGCGGGAAGACATCCGAACGCCTTGCGAGAGCCTCGGCACCCACCTTGGCAGCGCCGAGCGCGGCAGCACCGCGGCGCTCACGGAGACACCGGGCTCCTCCGCGGCAGCTTCCACCAGCGCGTCTCCATGAACCGCCCAGAGAACGCGTTCCAAACGCAGAGGCCCGGCGAGGGGTAAGTTATGTTTGGCCGGGCTATAATTGCATCCTTCCATTACTGTGCAATTAATTGCGACCAGGGTCTGCTGGCGAGGATGGAGCGTGCCAGCTCCAGGCCTGGGAGCCCGCAGGAGCTGGCACCATGAGGTCCCAGGGGGACCGGCCTGCTGGGACTGCCTCCCTGCTCTGCTGGGAATACCAGGCTTAGCTGTTTGCCTTAGCTGGGTTTAAAAGTTCAAAGAATAGCACAGAAAATGCAGGGTAGAGAAAAACACACTGATTTTCACTGATTCCATATATCTCAGGAAAGTGTTGACTAGAGAAAAACACTAGGGGACTTTTCCATAGCATTTTGCATGGCTGCCTTCAATGCATATCTCAAAAGGAGCCAGTGTCTTGTGGAAAACGCGTAACTCATTCAAGCTACCCAGGGGAAAAGAAGAATAATTTTGCTCTTGCTTTACAAATCACTGCAATCTCCATGTCAAGAATAGCATAGCAAAAGTAACACAGGTTCCTGAATGAAAGGAAAGGTGGTGTTTAACTCCCAAATTGGGTTATGATAATCACATATAATGTTTCCCTCACTAATAAGGAAATCTGTAAATCCTTGGCAGTTGCAGGGAGATGGGGAAGGGGGGAGTAGATTTATACATCTGAGTGGCTGGGCTTGCCGGTGTCAGCTAGCCTGGAGTGGGGGAACTCACTGGGTGGATCGTAAATTATCCTTTTCTGGGCCCTCCCATGGTCCCAGGTGTGGGCCGGCTCCTGGATTCCTGCAGGAGATTCCTTTCATTTCTGGCCATTCTCCCAGTCTCTCGGGGGGCAACTGCAGCACATGACAATTATTCCAAAGCGTGGAAGTGGCGGCCAGCCCAAAAGGCTTGCAGCCTCCGCTGGAGCAGATTTGGGTAAAAGTGAACTGAGTAGTCCTGCCTTGGAAGCCTGTATTTCATCCGTAAACCTCACCAAGGTCAAGAGGAGGTGCAAGGGTCCCGCACCTTTGAGCTCCTGCTTTCTTGGTGCCTCTCATCTGGTGTCCCTTTGCGCTGCACGCAAATGGCACACAAATGGATATGTGACCTCCTTTCAGTGGTTCATGGCTTCCACTGTCTCACAGAGCCCAGCTTGAGTTTATAGGGGAAGGAAAAGCAGACTGGAGTTAAGAGAAATCTCGTATCTGTTTTGCAGCTTATTTTGTTTTTACAAGTATAAACATTTGCATAAATATAACTACATGCTGAGAAGAAGAACTGCTTATACACTGTCAACCTTGTTGACTGTAACTGGACATGGACACAAAAAGGCTTATTTGATTGCGTAGAATGGTGACCGCTGGAAATTTCTGCAGATGTACCTGAACATATTCTTTGATCAACACTCCAAAAGAAAAGACATCTTTCCCCATCAAGTGTTTGCTTCAAGAAGTGAAGACTTTCTTCACTTTACAGGTTAAATTTCATCACATGTAAAGCCATGGGTGCAATGGAGGACTGGGCATTTCTGCTGGAAGCCAAGTGCAGGTTATACACGGCCGGTGTTCACTGCTGGGCCTGGCAGAGACAGATGGGAGATGCACAGCAGAGTAAATACGCCCCATTCTGCAGATGGTGACTGCTCCTACCCAGAGCAAACGTCTTCAGGCTGCAGCAGAAGAACCAGGTGAAGGTACGGGGATAATCAGGGACACCCCTGTATGCATGAGGCAGCGTCCGGGGGCTGAAGGGTGCCTTGGCTCTGGCTAGGCTAAACTAACACAGGTTTGAAATGGTGGGGGAAAGGCATGAGAAAAGTGCATCTGGTCTATTTTAACTTTCTCCTTTTGGCACCCTTTTCTTAGTTACTTTTCCTGCTACATTTTCTCCCAATCTCATTAATGAGCCAATCACTAGTTCATATTTGATCAGTTCATCCATCTTATAACACACAAGTCCCTTCCACACAAGATCAATTTCTGGAAACTGGCCAGCTATTCTACTCCTTTGTCCCTCCTGGAGAGCAACCTTTGCAAGAGATGTGAGGCGGGATGGAGTCTGGCTTTTCCAGAGAAGTTACATGGCTTTGACTATGCTTTATGGAGCAGAATGAGCAGGGAATCAGGGTTATCCCACACTCCCCACCCCACCTGCTGATGGTGAGGTTTAAGCCTTGATTCTCCATCCAGAACTGGGTGTTTCTCCAAAGGTAAGGCCAAATTACACACTAGGGACTTAAGGCAATAGAGGCTAGATAGTGTTTATTTTACGTTTCTTATTCAGAGCCTTCCCTAAATCATTTGTAATGGGGGTGTTAGGTTCGTGCGTAACCTGAATGTCAAGAAGGGCTTCTTGTCTTCTCTGGAGATGAGCTCTGTGGAGCCCAGCAGGGTGTGATCTCCTATTCGGTAATGTGAGAGCAGGGAGCAGAAGCACGAGCAAAGAGCGCAGCAACAGGATGACATCAGGGGGTTTGGATTCTGCTGTGGTCCCACACCCAACTAAGGTGCAAAAACACATGAGCACACATTCACAGATGTGCATGTGTCTGTGCTTACAAAGACTATTTCGACTGAAGGAAAAAAAGCAGGGAACCTCCATTTCCATGCAGTGACAGAAGATATCTTTCTGCGAGGCAGGAATTCACCTGCCTGGACTCTTCTGCTCACGATCTGCTCTATTGTGGTGTTAGGAGGCTACCAGAAATTGGGAGCTGCACCTAAACGGGCTTTGCTCCAGGTCACTTGCACACCAGTTGTGCAGAAGCCTGGGCTGCCTTCGGCCAGCTTGGTTGAAACGGATGGAGTAAGGACAGCAAAGAGCCTGTAGCTGTGACAGCGTCGTGTGTAACGGGGCACCGGCACCACGGAGGAGCCTGCGGGCTCCTTGCTCCCTCTGCACCACCAGCAAAATATCTGTGCCTCTCCGTAAGCCACTTACATTTGTGGTAAGAGTCACACTGGGCTGTACGTTCCTCTCTGGGTTTATTGCCTGAATGATCTCCATGAGGGCTTAAATGCAGCTAATGGTATGAATGACTGGGGACAAAACCCAGTTTTTATTGCATTGGCGAGAGAAGGCCCCAAGCAGGACACCTAACCACTCCTATTATATTATTCAGGCTAAGACTGCAATCTATATTATCTTGCAAAAAGGGATTTTACCAGTCTTTCCTTGACATTTAATACAGCACAGCTTCTGCATGTGTGTGCCTGTGTGCTCAAGACAGTGATATGCAGAATAAACAGATAGCAGCTTCTCTGTGGCACTTCTGAACTGATTTATTTAAATGCTGATGCTTAAACCCTAGCAACAGATGACACATTTAGCATAGAAACAAAGTGAAATCACCTGCAGGAGCCTGCCAGTTTGACCATTTAGGAGTCTGAGTGGGTATTGATTTGAGGCAAATATTCTAAAGTTTGCATTACCCTTTGAAAAGTGCTAATGTAGTTCTTGTCACTTTAAATTAACTTTAGATAAGAGGGACTGACAGAAACATGGAGATGTGTGAACTATATTTGACTGATATTCTGTCAAATATTGCATGGGGTTATGATCCACAACTTTTCCCATCTGCTGCTCAAACCTGAATCCTTGAATGCACAATAGATTAATTACCATATTTTGTTCAGATTTCACTTAGAAATATAAAAGCCTGTGAATGTTAAATGTACCCTTACCTGCCTTCGTTTTCTAAGGATAAGTTTTATAAAGAAGGGAGGGGGGATTCTTAGCAATTTTTCACACCCGCATGCAATGATTTGCTAAGTGCACCTCTTCTCTAATAATTAGATTCCCAGAAGTTATCCGGAGTAACACAGCACTCAGAATTTCATTCATTCCTTTCCTTGGAGACTTTTTTTCCCTTCAGTAATAATAGCAATGAGCGCTGATGTAGCATGTTCCATCCAGTGCACTTTACAAGCCGCAATATAATTACGTGAGGCTTTGCCACTTGGTATCGTTGCAGAGGGGAATGGCACGGAGCAGTGGAGGTCACCACTTGCTACTGATGTTGTGTTTCCTGGAAGGCCTGACATTGATTCCCCTGTTACCACCTGCTCATCCCAACAGCTCGGACTGATGCTCTGTAAAGCAGCCTCCAAGCTTCTGCAGCTGGACACCCAGAAAGCTGGGTGTCTTAAATTAAAGGCTCTTTTGAAAAGAGGGGCTGTATTAACTTGCCAAAAAGCCCCTACTGTTTCCGCAACAAAACTTACAAGCCCTTAGTAGTAAACCTTTTTTTCTTTTCCTTTTTTTTCTTTTTTTTTTTCCCCTCCTAGTTACTTGCTTTTCTCTGCTCACTATTTGGCTGAACTGAGTTGTTTCAACTTCCAGTTGAAGGAAATAATTTCCCTGCTAGTTGATACATTGGAGAGCTAACTCTGGTAATAGCCATTTCTTTCTCTTTGCTGTATCTTTGACTCATGCATCTTTTGAATGCTTTTTTTTTTTTTTTTAAGCAGATACTGCACATGGTAATAACATCACAGGTTGCCATTCTGGCAAGCTCAAGGCTACTCAAGGGACTGGGAACATATCTGTTCATTGGATGCGAGAAGACTGATGTGTGAATATACTCACAGTGTGACTTGTTGACACTCATACCCTCATGTCATGAAAGAGTGTGGTTACCTAGAATTAAGAAAGTTTGATAATGATGTGAAAGGAAAATCAGTGTAAGAGCTTAGAAAGACTTGATAAAACCAAGTATGAAACTGATCTCTTACTGCAATGAGAAGAATTTCATAATTTATACAGAAGTGACTGTGCACCCAGTCCTGACTTTTCTGTATTTTTTTTTTATATATAATTCTTTGCTTCTGGTTTTCTTCTGCCATTATCAAATGTCAGGTCTCTACTGCAACATATCCCAATAAATCCCACTGTTTTTTTTTAGGTACTGGGGGAGAAATCACTGCTAGGAAGGTGCAGGTTTCTCTTTCGTATGTCTTTCATATGCATTTAATTCTAGAGGTAAAGAGGCTGGAGGAAACATGTGAGCCCAAGGAGTGGGAGAAAAACTGAGACTTGAGATCCTCGTGAAATGGATTAACAAGTTCTTGCTCTTTGACTGGAAATTATTACCCAAACAGAGTGTTCCTTTTCTCTTGCAATTACAGGTAGGTAAACTACCACCAGCATTAATAGGCACATAGCTAGTAGCTACAGGACAGCTAAAGGGAAGGGATCAATATATTAACTGTGCTAAAAACTATATATGTGATGATGCCATTGAACAGCAGCAAATGTTCAGGTGGGAGTTGTGAAAACACTTGGCATTAAACACTCCACTCCTGTTAAGGCATCAGCTTTCAGAGGGATTGACTTAAACTCTGTAATAGGAGGCCAAAGGAGAAGTCTTCTGTTTCAGAACATTTATTTGTTTGTTTTCTTCATCCGGCTGGTATCAGGCCCGGTTCAGTGATCTTTCCTTTGAGTGCTGTACAGGCATTAGCAAAATTTTAATGGAAACATTTATGGGAGGGATACAGCTTGATATGAACAAGACCTGCAGTACCAGACCTCTATTTAGGGAATGTATTCTAAAAGGAAAAGGTATGATGTTTCTTTACAGCATCGTGTAAGTGACATTAAGATTAATGAGGGATAGACAAATGCCCTTGCTCCAAAGTCAGCAAAAAATAGAAGGATCTGTTTAAACTTTTCAAAATGAATTACAGTCAGATGCTGACTACCAAGAAAAAGAAATGAAATCTGAGTTGAAGAGTCTAGATTAATTCTGTGTGCCTTTTCCCAAACTGTCACTCCTTCTGTTGGCACAAATATTAGGAGGTTACAGGAGAATCTGCAAATCTATACATTCTGAACTTGAGAGGCAAATTGGAGAGCCAACAAAGATAGTTCAGGAGTGGCAAAGGTATCCAGGTATTTATAAAATACTAGTATCTAACCTTGTTAACAGACCTAGAAAGGAAAAAAAAATGTAGACTTTCTTTTTTTAATAGAGAGTCCAGATTTACCTCTTGGAGCTGGTAGAAGAAAGATGTCACCTGTAGTAAACATCCTTATGCATATGATGAAGGATAATTACTGGAAGTTACAAACATATTTTTTGATTTTTGCAAGGCAATCTATCTGAATTATTTAGCCAAGCCAATGTAATATTATGTTAAAATGTTGTCTTTGGCACTATAGATGGTGTATCTGTGGGTGTTTATAAATATATCTACCATATATATAGGGTCTGTATACATACAAAGTCCTGGTGCTGTGCAAGATATACACTATCTGCGAGTTTCATGAGATTTCATTCCTTCTTTAAACTGGATTTTACATATGCTTTCCTCTGTCTGCTCAGAGACATATGGTCAAGTGCTCTACTATTTGGAAAAAAAAAGCATTATTTTAGCTATCCTTGTGTTGTAAAATATTTTGCTAGTGTCATATTTTTAAATGAACAATTGTTTTCTTTATAAAGGAAGCCAAAGTTGTTGAATTCCATCTTGGAAGTGCAATATATTGCAAAGAAATAAAAAAATAGTTGTCAGCCCAGCAATCTATTGGGTACCTACCAATGATCCATCTGCCTCGAGATCACGTGTGCAGGTTTATACCCAGAGAAACCATAAATGCTCCCCATATATGATTTTGGAGACAATTCAGAATAATTCATTCCTTCCCCTGGCCCTGCTTGCTTCACAAAATGATGTTTGTCCTGACAAAAGAGAAACCACAGAATTTGCAGAATGTCAACACAATCTTCAGATCTTGAGGTCTTCTCCCTGCTCGTTTAACTGGGCTTAGAATTGAGAACTTATTGCCAAAAGGACTAGAAAATAAGTTCATTCCATGCTCTGAAGAAGCACAAGATTAGCCATTTCTCCTGGTCCGTTACTGAACACATGAAGTATTTACAGCGTAATCCTTGCTGCTCGTCCTGGAGAGTCCTGATACTCGTGCTGGATCACTGTGCACTGGCCTCTCACACCGAGTACTCATTTAAATTTCACAGTCACATGGACAGTCATGAAACCAATTGAGTGCAGGTGTTTTTTTGCATTGGAGATATGTGAAAACATGTGTTTTCTATGTCGTTCTTTATGAAGGCTTGTGTCCAACAACCTAATTATTTTTATTTAAGTATTACATCACTCTTGCTAGCACAACTCAAGTGCCAGCACCTGCTCTTTACTAAGGGCTGCAATATTTTTTCTGTCTTTTCTGATCAGGAGATGTGATGAGGCAGTATAACCCTCCGTTCTTTTGCTATTGGGCTTGAAAGGACCAGCTCACGCTTCTGTGCTTGCAGCATCCAACTTAATTCCCCTCAAGATGTCCAAGAGGAGTTGCTGCACTTGTGTGACAAGAAATCTTTTCACAATTCTCAAAGGGGCTTTCACCTGGGTTAACAGTCAGGAAGGATGATTAGGAATAATGTTTTTTCTCCATACTTTGTGTTGAGAGGAATGTTGGAGGTAAAACAAAACATTTTCCATTAGATATTCTACCAGTTATGTTGCTTAGAAGATTTCTTGTATGAAGTCAGAAGTCTAGGAGGCGATTATAACCTTCTGCCTTGTCTCATTACTCCGTGTTTGTTCTTAGTGACTTTTGCATTCCTGCCAATAACCTGTCTCATGACAGAGCGCATTTCCTTGCACTTGTTTCCTTCAGCTTTTCAGCTACATTCCAGTTTACCAAGAACTGATCTAGCCATGATAAAGTGCATCTCATTCCCAAGTGCTCCCATGCTCTCTCTTGCTAAATTCCTCCTGGGGACCATCTCAGCCCTGTGCTGATAATGCCGATAATTTCTTGTCAGTTGTTAAGACTCCTCTCTCTTGGATCTCTTTGCTTTCTTCTAGACAGTTGTTGATTCTCTTCATGCTATTCTCTCTTTAACCCATGACCATTACCTCTTCTCTTCCGGCTACGAAGTTGCTGCCAACCTCCTACTCTGAATCACCCCCCCATATCCTTTTCTCTGATCTCATGCTTCACACTTTTTTTTTTTCCTAGTGGAAATCCTATGACCAGAGCAACTTTCTCTGTGACAAACTCATTCTCTCCTTGCTCTTATTTTCTCAAATTGAGCAACCATTTGCTCCTATACGAGATTATACAGACACATGCTATCTGTATCTCTCTCTGAATGATATTCATTCCTTTCATATCCATTTTCTGGTGTTCACTTTCTTCTATTTTAGCTTCCATCTATAATAGTCAGTCTAAAATGTCTCTTGACAGAATTCCTAGTGGTGTCATCCCTGTACTTCACCTTCAACCTTGTTGATCCTGAGGTCAAGTGCCTCCAGTACAGATAACCAGATTATTCAGCTTCCTCTGTGTTCTCTCCTTGTTTTCTCTATCTTCTTCTTTTACGTCTTTTTACTGGGCAATTACATCCTCATTTGATTACAGCTACCATCTTTCACTCCCCACTTTCTCTCTACTGTGATTAGTTTCCTTCCATCTAAACGAAAACCTCATCGCGTTCTTCAGGTAAGTCCTTATGGTATCCAATGTTCCAACACAATTTCACATGCCTGTTATTCAGTCTTACACTGCACTGCTCTCTCTGGTACCTAGACTCCATTATATCTTCTGGTTGATCCTTCCTGCATGACTTCTCTGATTTTTCACAGTGCTAATTTGCTTATCCAAGCTCTTGCCACTGTATTACAAGATCCCCTTCTCTGGCCTAGCACAGTACGTCTCCTCTCACACCAATTCTGAATGGTGATTATTTTTCATTACATAGTTCGCATCAACTTTCCTTCTGTCCTCTTCTACTACTTCCCCGTGTCTAGCATAGCAAGTACCAGCGCTTGCCTTCAGCCCCCTTTGGGGTTTCTCCTGTCCACCTCTCCTCTTTTATTGACTTCATTTCTTTTTAGAGCTCCTGTTTCAGTCAGCCTAAGGTGTCCATAGCTGTACTTTTGTGCCAGCTATCCACTGTTCTTAAGAAGACCCCTTCATGCCCGCTGCAAAACTGTTGAGTTGTTGTTCTTCAAACTCTCTGTTACAACTCTCCTTTGACAGGATAACCACTGAAAACTCAACTGCATTGAGACCACTGTCCATCATGCTGACAATTTAACCCTTTTTTTTCCTGTGTTTTCTCATTTTTCTGTAGCTGTCTCTTGACTCCAGACTGTGAACTCTTGGTCTCTTAAACTGTAAACTCTTTTCCTTATTGTTATTCTTTGTTTGTGCAGAGCCTTTCACTGTGGGGTCCTGCTCCATGAATCCAAGAGGGTATGTCAATGCACACAACTAAAGGAAGACAAATACTGCTCTTGGAAATTTTTGTGAGTCAGGGTGTTCAGAATCTAAGCCTAGCTCCAGACACAAATTTTGCAATTGGCTAGCAACTCTGCAAAAGCTTTACACAAACCTCATATTGGAACATCTCTGAAATTAAGGGGTGGTGTTGGAATTTGCATCCAAATTTCACAGCTGTGGGTCACCTCTTAAACACAGATATTTGGAAGGCGGTAAGGACTGTGCTGTAAGCAGCTACATCGGCGATGAGATACTGCTGCTGTTTTTTGCTGTCTGTGTTTTTGAAATGCTTGCTACAAGGACAGCTGTGAGGCAGATGCCGTTCTGAGTTCAGATGTGGAATGTTACAGGGTCACTCTGCTTACCTTATCATAAAAGAGCATGCGTTTTTGTGCTCTTCATGTACTGGAAAACAAATCCATGATAAAAACAGCATTGTATACAGGGGCTGGGGGAGAAAAAGAGATGGGTATCTCATCCTTAGGGGCTGCTGGTGCTAGACCCCAGCAAAGAAAGCCCTATTTGTCCACCGCTCTTGGAGATACAGGCCCTGGAGTGAGGTACCTGAGCAGCTTAAGAATGACCCTTTGGGTTAGTGATGATCTCCTAGGGTCATGGTTTCTGTGACTGCTGCTTGGAGGCAGGAGGAAGGGACTGGAGGAGCTAAAGTGCTTCAGCAAGGCTGTCTATGTGGGAAGAGGAATTCTGGGGTGTTCCTAAAGGATGTCTGCAGGAGGCAGCATGCAGGGTCATCCTACCCTTGGGCCTACCTTATAGAAAATAACGTATCATGAGCTGGTGATGGGTGATAGTTGTGTTATAGTAATTAATGCTGGTGCTGTCCGCTGGGCAAAATGACCCTTTGAATGAGGAAACTGGATCTAAGCACAGAGGGAGTTGGAGGTTTTTAGAGATGGGGCTAAAGCTCACCGGAGAATTGCAGAGATATAGGGGTGTGATAAGAGGAAAGGATGACAATAAGCAAGTGCTTTTAAGAACTAATAAGATGTGGCAGAACAAGGGTTACAGTGAGCATTTCTGAACAAGGAAATTTGGGCCAGGAGAAGGAAGCTCCTGCGAGGCAGAAGTGGTGTGGCTGGAGAGCAGGACTCCCAGGGCTGGTGTGGGCAAATGACAGGAGGGTGACTGCAGGTGTGGATGGCACGATGCAGAAAGGCTGGCAGCAAGGCCAAAGCTACATCAGGGAGAAGGGGAGAAAGGTAGGAAAGGAGAAGGGGTCAAAAAGACAGAAAGGATCTTTGGAGAGACACATAGAAATTTTCTCTCCTGGCTCTTTTTCTACATTTTTAATACATTTTCAAGCCTCAAGGAAATCTTCGAATTTTATTACTTTGTGTCTCCCTTCCCTGTGTCCCTGCATCTTGGAAAGTCTGGCTGAGCTGTGTGAGGGAGGATAAGAGGGAGAGAGGATAGAAGAAGTCTCATTGTATTGGAATCCCACCAACTTGTTGGGCAGCTGTTACTACTGATTATGTATGCTATGTCCATGCATGCTGCATTTCCCATGTTAGTTGTGTGGCTCTGAGCTTGAGGCTGCAGAGGAGGGTTTGTGCTGAGTTCTTTTAATTTACTGGCCTGAGCAGAAACAGCAAAAAAAAATGGAGACTCAAATCTGCTTGCTATCTACCCAACCTATCTGTCTACCTGTTTCACTCATGTGGTTTCCTTCATGATGGGGGTCTCTGCACATGTGTAAGTTGAATGCTGAACATATTTGGCAAAGGCATGAGTATGGAAACATTGCCCACTGGCAGATTTGTGCACACAGTTGCCAAGACAAACATGAGTCATATCCTGCTCTACTCAATGCATAGAACTACTGTTAGGAGTCAATGAGAGTCGTGCATGAAAACAATCAGTGGAAAGATTTGACCCCTTTCATATGTAGCAGTCTGTGGGGTAAATTGTGCTACTGGTGGTGTACACAGAAGATGAAGCCCACATTTTTTCCTTTGAGTATCCTTTTTTTTTGCTAGGACACCTTAGGGATGTGCTCTCCACCCCAGTGTACCTGAGTGGTATCCTGAGATGGTTCTCAATAAAGGCACAGGAAAACCATACAGGGAGGGGGTGCCGGGTTGGTCTTTTCACGTGCTCACAAATATTACTGGTGATTATTCACATGTGAGCTCTCTTTGTGATACATTTTTAAGAATCTTAGAGAAAAACAGAAATAAAATAAAGGTGTTATTAAATGTGTAAGGTTACCATCATTACACCTACAGGTAAAAATCACTGTCTGAAATCACCTTAGAGGGATGTGGACTGAAAGAAACTGCTAGTTTGGCTGGTGGTTTAGAGGATGTTCTATCACTGAGCTACTAAATAAATCCCCTTTTGCCCTGCACTGCCTCTAGCAAGCCCTTAGCCTTCCCCACTCTGTCTTCCCCACACTGTTTCTCTATTTTTCCTCATAATATCAGCCCTGATTCTCTTTTTCCCATTCTTCTGAATGTTGAAGTCATGACCTTTGTGGTTTATAGGCCACAAGAGACTGAGCTAAATGTGTTAGCACAGAGTCAAAACAAGTAATAGCTGGCCAATTAAATTAATAATCCATATTGTTACAATGTTTAACCACGGCTGTTTCCTCAGTGGTCTGTTTAAATCACAGCCAAGTCCTGACCTATTAAAATGAATAACTGGAATTATGAGAAACTCCATTTAATAAACACAGCAAGGAACGCAACACAATCGGTATGAAATATTTATTACAACTTTAAGCAGCAGCTAGTTGAGATTTAAGATTGGATTAATGAAGGGGTTTTAATTTCTGGTTAAGGGTAGAAATTTTAAATCTGGAACATTTCCTCGATTTCCTGGTATGACTTTGCAGCGGGCAAGAATCGAGATAGGAGCATATGATTCGATTCATGCTTTCCCCTTGCAGAACTCTCTCCAGACACGTTCGATGCAGGCAGAGATCAAAGCAAGCAGGCTCTAGACAAGTGGCTCAAGTGGCTTAAAAAAACCCAGGGGAATAAGGGCTGGAGCACTAGTCATGAGCCTTTGGATTTTAAAATGAGCTCTCCTGCCAACTGCCATCCTATGGAGAGCGCTGTTAATGGAAGGCTGGTACATTCCCAGCGACAGCGGCTCATGTGCGCGCAGTTTTGTGCAGGATGTCTCAGGGCTGGAGTGGGAGGGAAAGGGGGGGAAAAATCTCTTCTCTCTGAAATTTGTCAGACAAAAATCTCAAGCTGGGAGCAAACCATTATTGTTTCAAATGATCTGAGTGTTATTTCTCTTAAGTGCAGAACCATCAAGGTTTTGCTATTTTTATTGATGCTGCATGTTCATCTTCTTGCTTTCTCCACTCAACACAAAAGCAACTGTTGTTCTTTAATAAAAAATAAAAGGTTGCCAGGGTTGAAAAGTAGTATACCAGGCCCAGGCTTAAATGGAGCGGTTATTTGTCTTTTGATTTTATTTAACTCCATCTGATGTAGCAGCACCAAGCAGGTTAATAACATGCAAATCCTGGCACAATGAAGTGCTTTGGAGATACCATGTCAAGGGGCCGTATAATAATTGCTCAAGGCTACACAAACACCTGGACCATCATCTCTGCCATAATGTATCCTTCCCATCATTTCCACCATCGTGGTTCCACACCATAAATTGGCAAGAACCACCAGAAAGGCTCTGATGCTCTAAACTGCTGCCCTAATTTGAGTAAATACAGGCGGCTGCCACTGCCTCTAAGGATCTCATTTTCAGCATGTGCTGTGATGATACCAAGAATCATACGCATTTTCTCCTCCCCTCCCTCTTCTATTTCATCATGAAAAGCCCCAGCCTGGTGGCTGGAGAGGCAGAGGGCCTTTGCACAGCTCCAGGCAGCAGGGCCAAGGAGGGAGGATGCTTTTCCATGCTGCTCCAAAAACACGTTTCAGCCCACAGCCGGCAGGGCCCGTGGCTCAGGTAGCACCATATCCACATGCGTTCAGCCTCTTTGATAAAACTGGCCAAAAACCTCTCCCCTTACACTGGCAGCCTCAGTCTGAAGTGAGCTCGATTACAGCAGGGGCTATTGCATTTGTAAAAGGCCGTAGACAGCTTCGTCTGGGTGCCCATCATGTTCTCCACATTTGCTCACTCCCAGCACTGGGCTGTCAGCTCAGGGACATCTCTCATGAACGTTTTTCCCTGGTTCAGGCCAGGGAGGGAAATCTGAACGCTGGTCTTGCTCAGGCCCTGCCTCCTCCCGCAACGTGTCCCAGCTGGGAGAACGAAGCGGATGAGGCACAGGGGGGTCACTACAGAACCCCACATTTCCAGGTGCCTTCCGTGTGTTGCAGACTTCTGCTGTGAAACATATTCATACAAATGCGCAAGCTCAGGTATTTTTAGGGCCTTAAATGAAAAATTGCCTGGATCTTCTGTGGCTCTTTACCTGGCTTCCAGTGCGAATATCTTCACTTCTGCCTTTTAAAGGAAAGTAGTTGTATTTCCCTGTGCACTTTTGTGTGTGATTGTGAGGATGTCTCCTAAACTCTATAAGCACGTAAAACACATTTTTGTGGGCCTATGGGATTGAAGTCTCTTTCTCATGAGAAAAATCACACCTGAGGCCCTCCCATGCCATCTTTTGCAAGTAACCTCATGCATGTGAGCATCACTTGTGTGCTCAACATCCGTGGCATGCAACAGTGGTGCATCTCCAGAAATACGTAGCAAGTCACTTGTGTCATAAATAGTGTGTAAGAACTAGTGAGAAAAGGTGTGAAGAAGAAACGTGATTGGGATAAGGTAAACCTTCAGCCTCACAGATGGGGTGACTGGGAGCAGCTCTGCAATCAGAAGTGAATTTTGGCTCAGCAACTGGCTAAATGGTGCATCTGAGCCAGGGGTTGGGTTGCCTGGTGGGGTAGAAAACCACTGTCTGCTTTTAACCAGAAGTTGAGGTCTGCTGCCCTGATGCTCAGTACACTTAGCCTGCAGAAATGCCTGGAATATCTGCCAGTCGTCATGCCTCCTGGGATCAGGACTGAAAATTACACTTTTTGTAGTATCTTGCTCTGTTTTTATTGGTTTTCTTTATGTTTTCTCTTCTGAGCCTTTAGGATCCATTTCATGTTGTTATTTCCTGGTGTTCTTCCCTAGGTTTCCCTCAAGACTCCCTCCAGAAAGAAGAGCAGGGCTCCCAATCTGGTCTCAGCCAAAGGAGCCATGATAGACTGAGGTGTTTAAACGCTGCATCTCTCTTCAGTAGCTCGAGGCACCGTTAGTGTTCATCCCTCCGTCCCACATCTCGGGGCAGGGCCCAGGCTCTCCCTGGGGTCCTTGGTTCCTGGTGACAAACCACCCCCACAGGCTCAGGGACTTTCCCGAGGCCCCACACTGGGAAGAGCCGCCTGGGGCACTCCTCTTCCCAGAGCCTCTTCCACAGTCCTGAGAACTGTGGTCTCTCCCAGTGTGTTGGCAAATGACACAACCCGAGGAATGGGCAGCTTATATGCAGGGCAGATTTCCTGGAAGGCAGAAGCTGAAGTTTTTATTTAGGCTTGTAGCAGAACTACCGCAGGGAACGAGGCTCCGCTGGGACACCATGCACGGAGGCCCCATCTCAGCCAGGGGAATTTTCCTCGGTTTCTCTAACCGTGAATAACTTCCGCTGCAGTTCTGGGAACCCGCTCATATGCAGTGGCATGAGCAGCACTGCAGAAGCTGCTGGTGTCCTGCACATGAGATCTGAGAAACCTGATCTCAGCAGGGTTACAGGACAGGATGCTTAAAATATCTGCGGCAACTGGAATTAGGTCTCCTAACGCGGCCACCCCAGGGGAGTTGCAATGGTGTTAGCAAGCGGAAGAAGGATCTGCTGAATTTCTCCAGAGTAATTAGGGAGCCTGAGAACTTTTTGTCTGACCACATTTGCGCAGGGCGAGTTAGCCTGGGGGGAAGGTTGATCTGGAGTTTACTCAAGACCGTGATTAGGCTTCTGCACTTATCAGTGGAGGTTGGCAGCAAAGTCCTAAACAGGTCTCATGCTTGAACCTTGAATCACCCTCCTAAGGTGATAGAAAAAAATACCTGGATTTAACAACGGTGTTCTCTGAGCCAGGATACTGTTACACGGCATAGCAATGGAGGAGCAGTCATGTGGCAACCTGAATTTAGGCTCTGCCTATTTCTCTCTGTGTTTTTTCCATTCCTCTCAGTGCAATTTGTTTAGGAAAGCAAAGCTTGCCTCATTTGATTTGGATGTGAAGTGTTTTAGAGTCCTTGCTAGCCCCTGGTTGTTCTAGTTTGCTTGCTACCAGTGAGCCTAGTGAAAACACAAAAGGCAGGTCAAAGAGAAAAAAAACCCCAAAAACTATAAAAAGTAATGAAAAAAAATCAATCAGACATAATTTGAAGGTAAATATTGTTATTTAATTCCACTGTTCTCTTATGGAGTGTGATAATAGAGATGTTGTTATTTTTAAAAGGAAGTAGTGTGACATCCCATTTAATTTCCTCCGAAACAAGACAGTCGGGCTTACCAAATATAGCCCGACAAAGAAAAATAGAAATTTCCTGATCAAAGATCCAAGAGTGCAGTGCTCCACCTTAAATCCCTCCCATCTATTAGGCCTCCCTTTAGACAAGACAGAGAAACAAATTTCTCGCACATCAATGATGCCTCCATAATCAATTTCAAATAGCCCCTTGCATAGGGATGCAAATCTTAGCTTTCTCTTAATAAAGCATTTTAGAAGATGGATGTACTGATCTGATATTATTAAACGAAAAGTGGTCTCTTTTTAATCTAGAGATGCAGGGGCGTTAGTAACAGAGTGAATCAAAGGCCTGGTCTCTTTCTCTTCCTAATTATCAATAGTGTTTTATAATCTTATTAATATTGATACACAGTATACTGAAGATCTGTTAACGTATAATGTATGTGGAGGATAATTAACGAGATCCGAGTCAGATCAATCGCCTATTTGACAGCAAACGGTGTGTGGCTTATAAATTATACATATGCTAGGTATGGCTAGAAATGTTTAAAGTTTCAGTCCAATCCTTCCAGTACAGCACTGGGAAAACTGATGAACTTAAAGGCACAGTCCCTTGCCTGTTAGGTTTATACTGTACACTCAGAGGAATAACTCTTATTTAAAAATCAAAGAGTTCCATTAACTGCCAAGATCTCAAAGCAGCACAGAAAACACACCTTCTCCTTGTGAAGTGCAGCTAAACAAAAGGCAAAATCTTGTAAGAAAAAGGATGATTAATAAAAGTGAGGTAATTTTCCTTTTGATTTCTGAGAGGAGGTAGCTTGCAGGATGTTCCAAATGACAGAAATGATCCCACATCTTTGCACTGGCCTTTAACAAGGTTAGACTTGCTAGTGCAGTAAATACAATTAATAATCCCAATTAATATTGCATGTTTTGGTAGGTTTGAGAGCATGAAAGCTTTCTACAGATTACTCTTTACTCCCCAAAGCAGACGTGGTGTGATGAGACGAAGGGATGGAAATGTGGAAATAAAACTTTCCTTTTTTGTTGTTGCAGAGCTCCTGATAAGCATGGGGCTGAGATGAAAGGAAATGTCAGGTTTAACAAAAATAACATATTATTATTATTAATAATTTACCTTAGGGGTACGACCCAGCACAATAATGACTGCTCAAGGCTGTGAAACTTCACCAACATTGTGAAAATGGTTCAGAGTGGCTCTGCTTTTCCACAGTAGACCCTGGGGCAAGTTCAGCCATGGTGGGAGGAGATGCAATTCCCAGGGTGGCAAGACTGCTTCGGTCTCTTGTGTTTCACACGGGGTGGCTTGGATCTGATTAACTGGCTAGAAAGTCAGCTTCCTCTGGAATTAAATTTCTATTGCTGCCAGTGAGTTTTGTTTGAGTAAAGCGATGCCAGACCATTTTATTGAGAGAAAATATACATCTAGTCCAATGTCTCCTCTGACAGGAATTAGCGACCAGCGCTACAGGGAAAGGGAAAAGTTCTCTATGAAGCCATAGCATGGAAAGTTGCCCTCCACGGATAACAGGACCCAGCCTATGCCCATCATTGGATAACATGGTAGGGAGGGTAGAATTAGTGACTACAGCCCTCTTGCTTGCTCCTACCAACATGTACTTCACAAACCTATTTTTTTTTTCAATAGATATCTTTGGAGTGCACTTTAAGAAGATATCTTTTACCCTTTCCTCTAACAGCACATGATGTATCCTCAAAGAATGTTTTGTTTGTTTGTTTGTTTTTGGCATGAATCATCATACAGTTGTATGTCCATATAAACCTTTTCCATTCTTGAGGCAAGTCAAGTGCTCTTCTTCAGCAGGATGCACGACAACAGGATAAGCCCCAAATTTATTCCTAAATTCCTATTTGTTTTCTGAACATGGAGATCCAAATCCACCAAAATACCCCAGGAAATCTAATCGTCATTAACAGGGTTACCTGAAAACCAGTTTGCACAAGTTGAGAGTTTGTTTGTAATTAAACCTTTAACACATGACTATTCGTGTCCTTGTGCTTATGCAACAGTAGGTCTGGCCCACAGACAGAGCCCCAAGCTGGCTACTGGCAGAAATACCTGGATGCCACAGAGAATTGCGTGGCAGAGACTCTCAGGCTCAGGGAAGCCTTTCTTGAGTCATTTTTTGTGCAGACTTTGTAGAGCCTTTTCAGTAACTAGCTGGCCTGTCTATGCTGTGGCAAGTAGATTTGCCTTGTTGAGGTGATTGAGGGAAAACTGCTCTACATCTTGCTAGGTAAAGTGTTAAATACAGGATACATCACAGTGAAGGACAGGAAAGGCCTGCTAGATTACAAAGCCCATTTCTTAATGCTCCTGCAGTCCCTCTAGCCAGAGTTTAAAGTAAATTATTTAAATTATAATACCATGCCCTTTCCCCCTGAGACATTCACAGGGCTGTACTGGCCAGGGTGAATTAATGTTCATAGCCTCCAGATGTCTGTGTGCCAAGGCACACAGGAGCTCAAACCAGAATGCTCAAAATGAAGGTAATTAAAAAAAAAAAAAAAAAAAAAGACCCGAAGTCCAAACAAGAACAACTTTGATACAAGTGAATTCCTTGCAGTCTCTCAAGATAAGTCAGTAGCTAAATCGGGTAAAAGTGCTCTGATCTCCTGACTCTCCGGCCCTGCATTTGAACTATTAGACTCATGCTTCCTTTTGTCCATTAGTGGCTTCATTTCTGTCTCATAATATTAATTCAGGTTATACTATTTGCAGCACTCCATATAAATGAGTTTAAGACAAAGCAGGTTCACAGGAATGCACACAGTCTGGAAACCATCTCATTCACAACTTCCCATAAAAGTCCGCTGCAAAATCTTTAACTGTGTCATATTCCTTCATCAAGTTTAGAGGGTGCTCATGGTCTGGACAAAGTCTGAGTTCACCTTTTCCCTCAGCTCACTCTCCTGTCATGCTGTATAAGTTGCCTTAATTCCCATTTTACCCTTACCTTTCTTCACTCCATTTTCTTGACACAATTTAGCTTTGGTTAACTGTATTGAAATAACATGTCAAAAAATGTCTTAACTGTACGTCAAAACTCCTTCCCTAGTTAAGTGCTCTAATCACGTATCTTTGCTAGGTCTTTCTGAATGCAAAGTTGAAATCAGAAGTCCTTTCTCCACCCTTTTTTCCCCCTGAACAGGGATATCCATCCACAAGGGCATCCACGATGCCCTACTGTACCATTTCCAAGTAGAAAAAATATTTAGCTTATTTTTCAAATCCAGAGCCCTGAAGGATAGACAACAGCATCCCATTTGGATATTCACTGGCTGGTGTCAGTCCAGCAATTGCCCTTTAAACACCCTTTTGTAACACAAAACACAATGAATTAAAATTAAAGATAGCAGGACAGTTGAGGTACAAATCACAGATGGGAAGGAACAGATTGACAACAGGAAGGAAACAGCAAGTTTAGACAAAGAGGAGCTGTGGTGTTTTGCAATGCTGGGAATGAAGACTTCGTTCCTGAAGCCAGCTCCGGCGCGCCTGTGGGTTTGCATGGCCTGAAATGCCGCAAGATATTTATGACCAAGTGTCAGGCACAATGGGCACAAACAGGGCTACTGGCTTTTGAAGAGGCAATTTCACCACGATTATTTTTTTCTTTAGGCAAAGTTGAGAGTGTGTATACATTTTATGCTGCCTTGACTGTTAGTTGGGCCCCGCAGGGAGAAGGCCTGGGTGATGCGACTGGGGAAGGTGGCCAAGCGAGGAGCATGTCAGCCCTTCCCTGCATCATCCTGCAGCCTGAGCACTGAACGGGGTGGCCAGAAGAGGACTGGTGGGGTCACAGTAGAGGGGACGGGGCAGACTCTGATCGCCCAGGACAGGCTGTGAGCCCATAAGCTCCAAGGGAACTGGGGCTGGGGAAGAGGCCTCCACATTGGGGGCCAAGAGGTGCCTTTAGGGCCAAAAAGCTCATCTGGAGAAGTGCTTCTTCTCCCCTGCCCTCCCTTGCCCCTCTCCTCCCACGCTCCCAGTTACCCTTCTTTTGTCTGCTCTAAATTGCAGTTTAACGCTCATTACCAAGTCAGTAAGTGTTAATGAGCACAGGAGAGGAGGAAATGGAGAGGATGGAGGCGGGGAGGAGGAAGGAGGGGTGCGAAGGAGACAGGCAAGTGAGCAGAAGATGGCGGACGCTGCTGTGGCACTTGCTGTGGGCCTGGGGCCGGGGCCAAGGCCGGGCAGGGTGTTTAGGTCAGTCTGGTACCACTTCCCAGTGCATATAAATACGCAAGGATTTTGATTTTTCATTTTCAACCGTTTAAGGTGGAAATGTTCTCCCCTCCCTAACAGAGAACTATTTTACAATGAGATAAGTTTTAATTGGGAGACCGTAAAGCAGAGTTAAGTGCCCTGGCGATATCCACCAGTAAAACACACAGGTAGTAAATGATTTGTGTGTTGCATCATTTCCTGGCGTCTTTGGACAGAGGGTCTTTACATCTTCTTGGGTTCAAGCATGGTGCTCACAATTTTACTGAGAGTCAGAACATGTTTTTCAGGAGCTGAGCCTGGCCTGGAAATACATGAGAGGGTTTTGAAGCTCCATGTTTTCCCCCAGTTAGTGCAGTTAACTAAGAAGCTTTGCTTATTGTGTACTTATTCAGTAAAGCTAAATTTTTACTAAAGTTCAATTTCCAAGTAGGCAGCAGGAGAAAAGAGCAGAGAAAATTTAACGGCCTCAGCACCCTGGGTGCTCACTGAAAACTGACTCCTTTGAGAATGTGACAGCTAAGGTGTCACCATGAGAGTTAGCAGTATTGAGCACTTGAGAAAAACAGACCTGAGTTTCATTGCCTGCAGGTGTACTTACCTAGAGCTTCTTTCTTAGGATAAGACTTCAAGAGAAAGTGGCCCTAATATAGTGGTTTGCAGCTTTCTTCTTTCTTTCCCCTCCCATCTGACTCTCAGACAGGCAGTTCGGCTCACTGAACCACTGAAAAACTATTCTTTTTTTTTCCTTCTGTCATTTGAGTTTTCTACCCTATAGTGGACTGTTTCAAAGCAGCACTGAGCCTGGTGCAAGGGATGTGCTTCACAGGAAGAAGAGGTTGTGCCAAGGAAACCCTATAAGATTGGCTTGGCCATCCAGTGAATCACCATACCCTTCTACTGGCCACAGTTCAATGAATTTGCCGAAACCTCCCAAAGAGCGCTGCTGCTGAGACACATGTCCATGGAGGGATGGCTTTGGTAGCAGCTGGACTGCTCTGGAAAGCTGCCATATGTTGTGGGTGCTTGAAATCTTCTGAAAATCTGGTGCTGGTAGAGCAAGAAGGAAGGTATCAAGTCAAGTTGAGCTAATCTCTGCTTCAAAAACAGATAGCAGCTGCCTATGTACAGTACAGTCATTAATTTGCTTCTCTTCTTTAGTTAGCTCTGGACTTGAGGCAGATCAATTATACTATGTCTTTAAATTGCCACAGAACAAAAAGAATATTTTTTTCCATTCACTTTCTAGATGCCTTATTTTAACAAAACAGTGATCTCGTTCTGGCTCAAAGCAATTCGTCTCTTACTAACAGCAATTTAGAAATTGAGAGGCCTCTTTTTTTCCATCAGTTTACCGTTCTTTTAATCCTTCTCTCCATCTTTTCAAATCCTTCAGGGAAACAGATGAGCTTTAAGCATGCCCTGAAGGTCATTGTAGATGTGTGTTTGTACATCCACATTCACTAGAACCTTTGCACTTCTCTAATCCTCACAGGTCATGATGAGCATACAAACCCCCGCCACCTCTCCCCTTAGCAAAGATTTACTAGGCTATGCAAAGTGAAGACACTATTGTTAAGACTGCATTGACCTCTTGAAATATATTATAGAATATTCACTCCTCTACTGTGAAGTATTATCATAAACTGAGGCAGATAAGTGAATGAAACGTATTGTGTTATAATACACAAATACATTTGCTTCATAAAACACACAATTCACCATTACCTGCTGACTCATTGAGAAATACAATATGACTTTGGAAGACAAGCTGCTAAGTAAAAAAAATCTGTACTGTATGCATAGAAGGGCACAGGTTCTGAGTTGCTAAACATGTACCACATATATTGAAGTGCTATCCATGTAATAATTGCAAAGCTGCAGGATAAATCATTTTATCCTGCACCTTTGCCTTTATGTGATTGATGTTCACCGAGGGTTCAGTCTTATTCCTATACAATTCAGTGGCATTGGAGCTTCATGCTTTTGAAAAGAAAGGTTAAAATTCTGGCTGTAATGGAAGTTGGTGAGAAAATGCTGTTAAATTTAAGAGGACCAGAATATGAGTGAATCCTTGAAAACCCTAAAATGTCACAGCTAAAAACTGAGGTTTTCAAACCTGCCACAGGATTAAGAGGTGTAAGCCCCTAATTATTTTCAATGCCAAATAAGTGCACATATATATTTTAGTATCTATCTGATTAAAATTGAGTCCAATGATAAAACAGTACTTGAGATATTTCCATATACATTGGAACTTTGGCCAATTTAACTTTACTTGACAACTAGTACATGAGGCCAGTCCTGTACACACTTTATGCTCTTGCCCATTTTTCAGTTCTGTGGTTTACCCTTTTGCAGTGTTTGGATCAAGCTGCAGTTGAAAAGTAGAGTACATGCATAGAGAAAAAGCCTAATAATTTATGAGAGCCCCTGGAAGGGGAAGATACCAATCTCAGGGTAAGTGAACACTGGGGCAGGGTGCCCAGAGAGGTTGTAGAGTCTCCATACCAGGAGATATTCAAATCCAACTGGGCATGGCCCTGAGCTGATCCTACTTTGATGACATCAACATGGACCAACATAGACCTTTCTATGACTCTGCAATTCAGCCCTCTGCGTGCACTTTAGAACAAAACTTAGAATTACCAAAAAAAAAAAAAAGCTAAAAATTGCTGCATTCTTACACATAGCAAAAAAATATGACAATGTTGTAACATGCGTTGCAATGTTTCTCACCTTTGAGGGTTAGTATTTGATTTATAGCTGTTAGAAAGCAATATTTTTTAAAAAGCCAACACATTCTCTCAAAATACATTTTGAGGGCTTATTAAAACTCTTTTTTCTAAATGTGCTCAAATGCTAAGCACCATACCAAATTCATGTCAGTATATTCACTAACATCTTCCTTGCTGTTTTCCTTTTTTCGTGTTCTCTTTGGTTTCAGTCTTTCCAACTGCTCCTGAGATCATTGGTTATGATCTAGCAAAGCCCTTAAGCACATGCTTAACTTTAAGAATGCAAACAGTTTTCCTGAATTCAGCAGGACATTTCCTTTAACTGCTTTGCTGGGTTAGGGCCAAAGTGCTCAATGCTCTTATATACAGACCGAAATATAGTAATTCGCACACAGTTAGCTAGAAAATCACTGCAGAGCGTAAAACAAATTGGAACAGATTTTTCCCAGTCCTTTCACAGAATTTGGCTATGAAACACTATGAAATTCTACCGGCTCTGAATATAGTTTATAAATTAATGGAATTCAATTCATCAACATATGTCATGGAAAATATCTGGTTTATACACAAAGTTACTTTCACGTGCACATTTTTTCTCCTTCTTTCTTTCTTGTGAGAGCACATGCACACTCACTTAGGAGATTTAGACCTATTTGACTATGTACTGCAGTCTCTGTTTCTTGTAAACTGTGTTTCTCCTCAAATGTCATAACTTAGAGCTTCTCCTAAAGTCCAAAAAAATCTACACAAATTGTCTAGGTAAAAGTTCATGCTAATACATAGCTCTTCAAAAATATTTTGGGAGGAGTCGTGTAGATGTTTAAGAGCAGTCTGAAGGTAAGGGCAAACAGTGCAGAGATGCAAACTTAAGTACAGCCTGAGTCAGACCAAAGGTCTGTATAGGTCTTTGTTCTGTCTATAGCAGACGCCTAGGAAAGGGCATAAGAACAGGGCAAATATATATCTCAGGTTTCCAATTCAACTTCCAGCAAAATGTGCTTCCTGAGCCAGGTGGTATCCTGGTGTTTACTAGTACTTCATTATTGTATTTATGTTTTAACTTCATTATTTTATCTAGGTTCTTTTTGAGACCTCTGTGAACTGTTGGCATTCACAAAATCCTGTGGCAAGGATTTTCACAAGTTGACATAGTCTGTGAAGGAATAACACCAGGCACTTTCCATTTGTTTTGGTTACTACTTTATTGCTCACTGTATCTCATGCAAGGGCTAGGGGCATCAAATGAAACAGTAATTCGGTATTCACCTTCCCCATGTCGCTCATGATTTTATATTCTATTGTAACATGCCTGTTCTGCTGGCTCTTTTCTAAGCTGAGGAATCCTACTTCATTTAATCATTCCCTTGAAACCCTCTTTGTACAAAGAAAGAGCTGATGGAGGCAGGTAGGAGGCAAGCTGTCTGTTTCAACTCTGTGCTTTTAGGGGAATTGAACTCCCAGTCTAATGAGACCTGGATCATGAGACTTTGCCAAGTTGTGATTGCTTAAACTTTTGTATTGTGTTAGTGAGCAGGTCCTTTTGCTAGGTCCTGT
Source organism: Tinamus guttatus (assembly GCF_059628265.1). Classification (NCBI taxonomy): domain Eukaryota; kingdom Metazoa; phylum Chordata; class Aves; order Tinamiformes; family Tinamidae; genus Tinamus; species Tinamus guttatus. The sequence continues at coordinate 2,092,893 of NW_028288848.1, read as the reverse complement.
ATGTAGCTAGTTGTGAAGTGTAAAATAATGCTACCCTTGACTAGCAAAAACAAACTGTCCTTTCTTTTTATTGTTAAAATGAGAGAGTTTTTTAAATGAACAAAATTTCCTCAAAATTATTTATGTTGAGTATACTGCCAATGCAAAGAACCAGAAGTACTTTCTTTCTTTCTTTCTTTCTTTTTTTTTATTCATTGGAGATGTAGCAGTTGAAGACTGAATGGTAGAAATGAGGCCAGTTTCTTTCTTGACATATTTACTTCAGATTTTGTTTTGTGTGTGTGTGTGCACATTTGTTTAGTGTATGATACTCTAAGGTTTGGGCAGAAGAGTGGGACTGAAGATAGCTCGACTACCACTGAATTCTGCCATTCGGATGAGCATCACAACAAACAGCCAATAAACAAAAACCAGATTCTTTATGTCATGCAGAAATTCCTCTTAGCAGAGTATTTTATGTATTCCAGACTGCAAGATTGCCCTCAATTCCAATAGCTGATATTCAAACAGGTCTCCAGATGGGTCTTCTCTTTTGATAAAGATGGTTATTGTTAACTTGCTTTGCATTTCTCATGAGCCACACTTATTACTTCATTTGTTCCCACAGCACTGGTTCAAGTCTGCAAGTCCTAAATCTTGTATTTCTGCTATAATGCTTTTAGACTTTGACATACGTTGCTAAAACTGAGGCTAATGCATTGCCTTTATTCGCAATAGTGAACCTCAGCTATTCCAGCTCTAAAATGGAAAGAAATTCTGGCTCCATGGAAGCCAGCAGCAAAACTCACATTGACATCAAGGAATTCAGGAATCTACTGGCTTCTTCTGACCTGCCAAATGTTGTAAATTTGTCTGTGCTGATGTCTGTAAAATGAGACCTGAAACACAATGATTCAATCCAAAAACCTGGTGCTGCTCTACCAGAATCTGTAACTCTTACACTGTGCTCCCTAATGGACATTCTTTCTCTTTTTATTGCTTGACCGCTCTTGAATGTTTCTGGCATGGCCAAGCTGGACGAGCATAGGCTGTGCCCAAACCTACCAGGTACAGTGTGTCTGCATGTTGCAGGGGGATGGTCATGAGTGCTGGCAGCAGACACAGGGGAGATCAGCACGGGAGGAGTCCTGCATGAGCAGCCTTTTCTTTACAGAAGTTCTTCTATTCCCCGTGATGGGGGGCACAGTCCAGTGTACATCCCATGGATTGCAGACTGCGTTTATCATCACTGTGCCTGAGAATTCATGTCCCACTGCCAAAACTGTTGGGCTGAGCTCTGCATAATGCTTTGGTAACGCCAAGCACGAGGCTGGAGCCTCGTCTGGTGTCAGCTCTCCCTTCTTCCATAGACATGACTCCAGCTTAATACACTTGACTGAATGTGAGTCTTTGGGAAAAGTCTCTACTATCTTGCAAATATCAAAATCAAAGTTGCATGAGGTTTTTTTGATTGTTTGGTTTTGTTTGTTTGTTTTTTCATAATATTTGCATTAATTTCCATGGTTAGAATATTAACATTGTTGCTCCCCTCTATTCTAGCCTCTGCTTCCCTGGTACCATGTAGAAATACAAAAATATTCCTCTTGCATTAAATCTGTGTAATGCAAAAGTTGTATATGGATGGATAGGAAAGGCCAACTGAAAGGTAACAGGTGTAGTGTGGATACAGTTCCTACAAGATTCCAGTCCAGACTTTGTGTGATTAACTGTCATTAGCATTTGGAGGTTATACAATGGCATATTTAAAGTACAGGGGTGGCTTCAATCCATTTCCTAATGGGCAAGTGTCCACATCACAAAAGCACCACTAGAATTGGCAGTAGATGGTACATTGGCAGCTTATCCAAAGAAAATGATGGAAGACAACCCAAGAACCTCTCACATTTCTAGGAGGATGTTTCCAAACTGATGGGAAAGCCAACTGTCCTGCTGCTTGGTCTATATTGCTAAGGTGTTAGCGTGGCAACATTCCCACCCTTAAAATACATGTTTAATCTTTGAAAAAGCACAGGGTTTGGTAGAAGTCTGTTTACACATGTACGTGCCTAATTGAGAGCTGAGGTGTTCTGCACTGTTATTGCCATAACTCACCGAATGGTCCATACAGTTCATGGAATGGTCTTTCAAACTTTTCTGCTAGTCTTTTATTGGTGTATGAGGAGGAAAATGGCTGCATTTTAAACCCTAAGACCCGTTTTCTCAGAGGTAGCATTTTCCACAAAGATACAGTCTATGAAATCCTTTAGTCACAAGAAATAAAGCTGATGATTGATTTGTATTCTGCAATGCACCCTCTGGCTAAAACCAAGTTATAAGTACCAAATGGTTGAGACAAGGCTTGTGAAAGGGCAGTTATGTGAGTGGCACTAGAAGGAAAATGTTAATAAAGGGCAGTCCATTGAACTGAGGTTAAATACTTTCATACTTCTCAACCAACCCAGAAATGTCCCTGAATTCTCATTAAAAATGCTCTTCATAATCTGATGTTTTACCTCATTAAGGAAGGGGGATCTTGAGTATCAAGAAATGTAACTCAGTGCTGGGGACATAGCTAATAAAATACTTCTTATTCCTTTAATTTTCTTTAAGTATTTTTCTTGACTTTTCATTCATTTGTCTGGGCATTACTTTTATTTTATTTTATTTTATTTTATTTTATTTTATTTTATTTTATTTTATTTTATTTTATTTTATCTTTAAAGCTCTAAGAAAAAAAAAAGGCAGAAAATGAGTGAAAGTGAAGGAAGCTGGGGCTTATTCCCCTGATGGGCCACTCCTGGGGCAGAGCCCTGCATACAGAGCACAGCCAGTCCTCCCTCTGCTCGCTGCTGCTCCGGGGAGCAAGGACACAGGGTGAGTCTGCTGACCCTTCCTGTCCTGTCCCACTATCCTCTCTAATGCCACTCGGGAACATATGTTCCATACTACTCATATCCTGTGTCAGCGTCCTGTCCCAAAGAAGTATGTGGGGCTCTTGGATTTCCCATGCGGGACTGGGAATCTCAGAGAAATAAAAGCCTGCTAGGTATATTCTAGTACAGTCCTGCTTCCAGTTTAAGAACGTCCCAAATCCCAGTATACTGGGAAAGGATTGCAGTAACTAGGCTTCTAGACTTCAAATTCTTTTTTTATGTTTGAGTGCGTTCAAGCTAATCTTGATGTTATCAAGTCTGTTCAACCCAGAGGTAGCTTGCAGGAATTTATACCTGACCGGCCACACAAAGCTTGGATTTTATCCAGGTCTGTGTGTGCTTCCCTGATGGGATCTTGGATCCAGTGCTTTGGTTTATCCTCCTGTTATGCTGTTTTTTAGCTGTGACATTCAGCTCAGGATGAATTTTGGAACACTTTGATGATAAGATCTACTCTCTAATTTAGGCACATAGAAATTCCCAAGAAAGTTTGCTTTGTGTCATCATCTACCTAGGGAAGTGACTGATAAAAATGCTACGAATTATGCTGAGTTTAGCATAAGGTGTTTAGCATAAGGTGTTATAACCTGTGTTAGGGAGAAGTTTTGCAAGGGGTCAGGAAGGGAGTTTGGGTGGAAGGTCCCATTCAGTGGTCTGTGGAGCACTGATCTCCAAGCAAGTCCTGCAGGATGGCGTCTCTCACCATACAAAGTGTGACAAATCCCTACATGAAGAACTTTCTCCTACTAAAAAATGGCATATATCTTGATTTCAAATTAAATGTGAGCCAACCTTTTCTTTAAAACAAAAGTAGAATAGAATAGCATTTTCAGAAGCGTGTGAGCTTGATATTTATTTAGTCAGAGTTGGCATGTTTGAAAGTGAGGGCACATATTTAATTTGGGATTCTTCTTTTTTTTTTTTTTTTTTTTAAAGTCTTTGTTGTTCAGGTAAATACTGGATTTCAGACAAGTCTATACTGACTGAGTAGTGCCCTTTCTGCTATAGGAACGTGTAATGCTGAGAAAATTGAGATCTGAAAACCTTTTCGTTGGCTGAAATGTTCAAAGATTTAACATATTCAGCAAGTGAGAAAATTAATCTTTGAATAGAAGAAACAATCTGACAAAATAAGCCATAAAAGTAAGCACCAGGTGTCGTCAGGAAGTACTTCATGCTGCAGTTGCTTAATGTATACTCAGAATGCATCCACTTTAGTTCGAAGATCCAACAAAACATATGAAATTGGGTTACACCAATTCTCTTGATCTATGAATCTTCCACTGTGTCAAAGATAATACACCAAACAAACTTACATGTAAAAGGTGTGATAAACTGATCTACCGTATACATTATCATCCATTAATGTTGTTGTGGTTAATGCATTTCATCTGTCATACAGTTTCTTTTATATTATCGCCACCTTATTAAAAAATACCATAAAACTGACACTCACGCAGGCTACCTACAGAAGAGCTCGAGTCCAAGGACAAGTTTCTTGTCACTGTTATACGCGTGCCCTGAGTGTTTGCCTCTATAGAAGGAAGCAGTATGGTCTGGGTTGCAAGAGATGGGCTCTCTTCTGGGCATTGCTACTGTCTTGTGGAAAGGTCACTTCACTTTTTTTCTGCTCATCTTTGCACTCCACATTGCCTGTCCTGTGTCTTATTTGTAAACAAGTTGAGCTGCTTGTATTTTTACAGTAACTAGTATAATGGGCCCCACTCTTGACAGGAGTCTCTAGGCTCTATAGCATATAGTATAGTAAGTGAAAAAATAGCAATTCATAATAAGATGAGAGACTCTGAGATCACTCTGACCTTGAATTCTCTGCTGTCTTTTAACAGGGAGAGGGTAAAATTGGACTGAAACAGCCCCCTCATTTTACATAGAGCCACCAATGACCCAGGCTGCATTTGAACCACAGCCCTAGAGGCGAAAGGCTTTGCATCTCATTGCTAATTCACAGCAAGAACATAACTTGAGCCTGAGCACTAATGCTAAGCAAGGGCTGAGTGCTACGAATCCGTACTCACATATCTACACCTATTAAAATCACATGTGTAAAGGTTTGCAGGACTTGTCCCTCTGTTGTAAAGGGCGGCCCTTTTGGAATATGGTTTTAAATCAAGATAGAAGATGGAATTATCTACCAAAAAAAAAAAAAAGACAAAACAAAAAAACAACATGCAAGAGGAATATGTGACTTTCTTCCCCAGATATATTGTGCTAAACGGCACTGTTTGACTGAAAGTGGAGTGTTGCATTTTTAGAAGGCTGAGAAAACTGTTTAGACCTAATGTTTTGAAGAGTCGCTCTCGCAGGTGCCGCGCTGTGTGCAGGCGTTGGTCCTGGTTGCTGGAGCAGGCACCTGAAGGCTGCCGGCCCCGCATCCCTCCCGCTGGAACGCTCGCCCTTCCGCTGGCCGCACAACGCGCGGGGCCGATGCGGGAGCTCACGGCCCGGCCCTTCCAGGGGCTCAGCACAGCCCGTCCGGGTAAGGTCCTTCACATTCTGGCTGTCGGTGACCCCACTACAGGACAGGATAGGGAACTGCCTCTTTCTAAAATGCCATATAATTTTTGCTGCTAACAGCAGATTTCCCAATTCCTGAACGAGTTTATAAGCATTTGTTAAGTTTGTCCATTCTTCAGTGAAATTATGGGTGTTAGCACTGAAAGCCTTGAAGAATCCTCATGGAAGACTGCTACATCCCTCCTGGTGCTTGCACGCATTATAACATTGCCTACATGTTATAACCATCATTGGTTCTGATTTCATCGTGAGCCCGTTACTGATACATGTGTCATCGTGCAGAATAAGTCTTTTTTTTTTCTCTTTCACGTGACACTGATTTTTCTGTGATGCTGCTGGGAGGCAACCACAGGGTAAATCCCACCTTTCTGGAAACTCAATAGTCTAAAATGTAAAACACCAAGATCCTCTCTCCTACTTTCTCCATGTGGAATGAAATAAGACATAATGGCCTATGCGATCAGGGATAGGAGCCAAAGCATCCACAGATCAACCTAAAAAGTTGTCGACATTATAAAGCAAGATTACAGGCTCTGAATATTTGCTTATTTATTCTGTTTTCTTTAGCTGTTATTATTTTATATATAAGATACTACAGAAAGTAGCCTTCCATTATGTTTTGAATATCACCCACAGTGAGAGTTCCAGGAGCTTTGACTTTATAAGGAGATAAAGACATAATGTTCACCATGAACATATGTGATTGAACTGGAAGGAACCCCTCAAATAATCAAATCCAAATCCTGTCATCAAGAAAAAATTTCTTTTACTAAAAATAAATAGGACAAGTAAGAGTGTCAAATGTCTTCATTCACCCTAACTGCAAACACCTGTCATTCAGCATCACTAGCAACTCATGTTAGGAATTAAAAACACAATATATTTGTTGTATGCACCTGTATTTTAGAGACGAATTCTGTGCGAGCTACCCCAAACTTAGCCAGACCAAAGCCCATCAAAAAGCAGGCGCCTGATGAATCTGTAATTAGCTCTCGGGTGCCGGATTGCTGTGAGGCTGAATGGGCTCTCAGTGCAGTGGTGAGCTCCCAGTCATTTTCTGGTTTTCCTGAATACATATTTTCATTTGAAGCCACTGCAAAAATTATTCCACACCGAAAACAAGCATTCCTGGGTCTTATAAACAAACAGTATAAATAAAGAAGCCAGACCTTCAAGTGTGACTTTGTTCTGGAGAAATATTAAATGCATGAACTCAGTCGTAGTCACTCTCCCATCCCTTTTTAATTTTTAATTTTTAATTTTTACTTTATTTTATTTGCAAGGTTAAAAAAAAACAGCATAGTACTACTAACATCTAACTGATTTTAATAATAATAATAATACATTTCACTGAGACATTGGAAATGTTGCAGACAGAGATTGTTAAGTCCTTAACATATCAATCCAGAGTTGTTTAATTCACATCCAGGGCTGCTACCAAGTCTTGGGGGCGGTGACTTAATAGGATCCCCAAAGTCCATTATGTTATCCATATCCAGGAAGATATCTGTGCCAGGGCTTTCTCGAATCAAAGTGATGTCCACCATTCTTCAACTGCAAGCCTGCTGAGATTTTTTTTTTTTCCCCAGTTCCTGGCAAATAGATATCTGGCTCCAGTACATGCCAGATTGATGCACTTTGCGACTGATCCCTTAATAATATTCAAGTCTCCTAGCCCCAGAACACAAAAGCTCAGCAACTGCACAGATATCTACCTCCAATGTTTTTTGCTGATATAAAAAAAAAATCCATTATCTCCCTCCCCAAAAGATACTCATCCTCTGCTGCTAGCCCCTGCAATATATATATTTATGTATATATATGTATTTATCTTTCATATAGGGCTAGCAACAAGCAGATTTATTTTTAGTTTTTATCAAATATAGGGAGAGAGTGTGAGTGGAAAAGAGATGGGGGAGAGAAGGAGGGAGAGACTGTGTGTGTTAGAGTTTTACACTGGGGGCTACATTATCTATGCAATATTTTCTAATACATGTATTCATATTAAGATGCCCTACGTGACTTCAATGCTTCCTTCAACATAAACAGCTGTTACTTTTAGGTCAAGTCTGTATGTGGGGCAGTTTTCTACCTCTGATTAAAGATTCCAAGAACATAATTGTTAAAAAGATTAATAACCATCTATTGCAAATAAAGCTTTCCTCAGAAATTGAGAGGTAAAAGTAAACAGCTCAGCCTGACTTGATTTCTTATATTTTTATGCTCTACCCCTATGAGACTAACTGGATAGAACTATTTCATAATACTGTGCTGCTGTATAATGCTCTTTAGTTGCAATACCATGATATATTAATACATACCTACACGTCGGTCTTCAGCAGTTCCTTTCATCTCAATAGAGGAGATCTAAGCCATGTTTTTTTTTTTTTTTAGTCTTTTTTGATTTGTGGACACCTACAAATTTCCTATGAAAAGCATTGTCCCCTTGCAAATTTCCATATGCAGGAGCTGCTACATAGCATCCATGAGCGGTTTTTCCTTAACCCTTTTTTGATAAAGTAGCCAAAAGACAGTCAACAGTCTGTTGGCAATCGACTGAAAACACTTTCTGAAAAAAATAAACTTATGAATTAATTAAGCTACGACCCTCGTACCCAATAGATCAGCAATACCTCCACTTTGCAAAAGCACTAGCCAAAGGACAGAACCTCTGTCCTCCCAAGAGCATGCCTAGAGACAGAAATTTGCCCGGGACACTATATTTGCAGTCGCAGTAGTTAACCTCCACTCTTCTTAAGCAGCAATATATCTGTCAGCATGAAGAGTGGGCACAGACATCTACAGTGATTTGTAGTGATTCTCACTAGTGGAGGAGTGCATGTCTTCTTCAGTGTGGATTCAAGAGGAATCTGTTGCTGTATTTTCAGCCATACCCGGACTTTTTCAGCTGAAATCAGGCTACTTTTCTTGGTCTTTGGATGATACAAAAATCACTGCATTAAAGAGGTTGTGTCTTTCCTTTTTTTTTTTTTTTTTTTTTTTTTTGTAGCACTTGTTTGCGATATATAAAATTACAGAGCTATTTCTTCCCTGTTTGTTTGCATTGCTAGTATAGGTCTTATCTTCCCCAGCAGACTACATTGGCACTGGAGAGCCACGAAAGTCAGGACAGCCCAATAAGTGAAGATCAGAAGTTGAACAAATTGGGAACAACTTTCCATGGAACTATTAAAGTCCATTTTTACTCCTAAACTATAACCTTGTGAATGTGAGGCTGAGATTTTATCGCTGTTAAAGTTTCTTCCCTTGTGCCCTTCCACGTGATATGCGAGAGCTCCCCGTGTACACTCTGAGATGTCAGGACTGTTTTTGTGAGGATAGTTAACATGTTCAGAGTGACTTGTTCTAGTGTAGATAAGGAGAGTGCTGCTTTACGATGCACTAGCTGGTCTTGCTGAAGTGTGTGCTACAACATGCCAAGTGTCCCTTCCTTGTCTACAGCAGCAGTCCGGAATAAATTGGGACATTCTAATTAGTGGTTAAAAATAAAAACAAATAATTTTTTGAGGAATGTAGCTGAAGAGATTAAAATGAAATTAAGGAGTGAAAGACAAGATAACGACAGCCAACAATGCATGTTTATTTTTCTAGCACAAGTTTTCCATGCATTCAGTGACTGTAGTTGCCACAGAGACAGTATGAGTTCTCATTTGGAAAAGGAAGAATATTTGGTATTTATGGTATAATCTTTGTGTGATTCTGTCATCTATGATATTGAACAAGTAGGATGGTGAATAGTGGGGCTCAAGCAGCCTGTTCTCCTGGGGAACTGCCCCACATGGCTTCTCTATTATCTAATACCAACACTGTGCTTTCCCTATGTCCTTATGAACTCAGGGAAGCTTCTTATATCTCTTTGATGAAAATCGGGCATAATCAATCTTTTAGAAAGCAAAACAAAACAAAGATGGACTGAGTTAAAGGAAACAAATACGGAAACGCTTTACAGATACTTTAAAGAGTTCTGGTCAGAGTTATATTAGAATATCATATATTCTCTTGAATTAATGTTGGTCCCAGTTCCAGAGACTGTATCTCCAGCATTACAATATTTGGCATTTTTCTTAAAACCACAGTCCCTGCATGTGTGTCTCTCTGAGTCTCTGTGCCTTCTTTATTAAAAAAATGGTAATGTCTATCCCTTGTGGTCTTATAGGGAAAAGCTTGAAAATATGCACCTCAAAGGCTAGACCACTAGAATGAAATTAAAAAGAACCCAGACTGTTTTTCAGCTTTATTTATTTGAAAGAAAATCTTATGGTTATGGGAGGGATAGACTCAGAGTTTTTATGCTTGGAATTGATAATATTTGAATCTTCTGAAATCATCATACATACATACATACATATATATATATATATATATATATATATATATATATAAAGGTTGACGTCCTTATTCCTTTGAAATCAGTGACAAGTCTCTCTGATTTCAGTAAGGTCAGGATTTCAGTTGGGGACAATGAGTGTGGCCATACAAAGACACTGGTTCTGTTGTCATTAACCATTCTTTCCTTCTATATAATGTCTTTATTAAAAGCAGGGTTCAACACCCAGACACCTAACACTTAGGTGCGTGGTCTATGCAGACCATTTAGGTGCGTTCTGTGGCCAGTGGAGCCCAACAGGTACCCCAGGGAGGTAAGTCATGTCATGGGGGAATCAGTATTTTAGCTATCTGGGATGAGTCACTGTACAGAGATGTTTGTGTTGCTTCCTTAAGTACACTTAGATGCCCAATTTTAACTTAGGAGAGACAAAATAATCTCCGACATGTTTCTGTTGAAGGTGATCTACAAGTCAGCCTGCTGCCATTGCCCTATCCTGCAACAATAAATTAAGAGAACCCTTTGCCTCCTGTGTCCCACTGATGCCAGCAAGGTGAATCTAAAGATAGAGGGACCTACTTAGCCATGGACAACAGTAGAGCTGGAAAAAGAATGATGCAAAATGAAAGATACTGTTTTATACTATTATTTGGTTGGAAGCCGGAGGAAGATGTCTTTGGAATAGAAATGTGGCACAAATTTTCCAGGGATGGTAATTAACAGCCATTGGAACAAAACCTGTCTACAGTGGAATGGGGTTCTGACATTAAGGCTTTAAAGCTGGACTAGATTTCTTTCTAAATGAAATTCTGTAACTCAGTAGAAACGACAGGCTTGAGGCAGCAGCCACTTGTTGAAATTCAATGACCACTGCTATACAGGACCTCCAAGATGAATACCATAATAGTCTCTGAAAAAATCCTGCTTTTATTTATTTGTATTAAGGTAGTGTTTAGATCCAAATAATATCTGCTTGCAGGAAAAAATGCATTTTTTTAAGTTTTGTGCTAAATCGAAATTAGCATTGCTATATTTTGCTAAACATTGTGCATACACTTAGTAAAAATAGACAGCCTTGTCAAAAAAGCATGTTACAAGCATTTTCAAATGTAAATATATAGTTCTATGCAGAGTTGGCAATAGCTGATCACTGATGACAGTGCTGAGTTGTCCACACAGGAACATACTGAGGCTCCTGCCATTCTGCCACCTCTTCATTATTCTCCCAAAGGGAACTGTGGGAGTTCACCAGTACCAGTCTGGAGGCTGGAAAACAGACATTGTATTTGTTCAAGATTGTGCCAGTGCCTTGTGAACTTTCCTGTAACTGTCCAGTACTGCAACAGGCAGCAACAAATCATATAGCTCTTGCAGTGCCCCAGTAAGGCAGCACAAGTGGATCACACGTATTATTTTAGCTATGTTCTCAACACAGATTTTTTGTTTGTCGAGATGGACAATGAGCCACAGGTCATGTTTATATAGATAGCAGCATGCACAGATCTCCCAGGACTAGCTGGACCTTACTTTTTGAGTCCAAGACACCAAATGGATCTAAAGACCAGTGTTATTCTGATTTATACGACCTCTGCATTCTTCTGCAGACCTCTGTATAAAAATTACAGACTTGCTCTTCTGCCTCAGTTCCCTGCCTTTGAAGTGGAGGCTAAGCTAAGAAAGGCTGGCAAAGCAAAGAGAGAAGACAGTGCCTCAGGCACGAGTGGAGGTGCCAACTCTACCACAATGCCTTGAATGCCAGATTATGTCTCCCCACAGATCCAGGAGATGTCCTCAGGCTGCTGTTGCCTGAAGAGCTGCAGCAATTTGCGTAGCTCAATGGGTTCTTGCAAAACAGGTAAACAAAGGGGTCATGTATGACAGACCTGGGCATCAAGTAGTAGTATGGAAATACACTGTTTCTGCCTGCTAATGCGGGAACCACCCTTGTGCTTTGATCCTTTCTAATTAGAAAGAAAAGCCTACAACAGAGTTTTACGTTTACCACACACCTTCACATCCAAAGATGGGGAGTTTTCTGTGAGGCAGGTGCTGATGAGGATCTTCGAGATGTCTTTTGGGTTGAAATTCCAGCCTCCTCTCTCTTCAGGGCTGGGCAGCTCTCACCTGAACAACAGAGCTATGTGGGTCCTTGGAAGCAGCTCATAGATCTAGAAAGCCTAAATGGAAAAACCAAGAATCCTGGAGGAAATCAGTTCTCTGGCTTCCCTTTTGCAGAGAATTCTTTCTGAAGAAGGAAGTAAGTCAAGAAAGACTGTCCTGAAGAACCAGAGCAGAAACGTCAGGAGATCTGTTGTCTCTTTTCCTCAGTTCAAGCAGATGAAGGACGTTAAACTATCTCTGTTAAAATATCATGCCATACCCCGACCACCTGCCCAAAGTTTTGCAAGTCCTTCTCTTCTGCTCCATGTTCCTAGGGATCCTGAATCACGAGAGGGGAGCTCAGCCTGCAGCAAGTTTCCTGGAAAGGCCCTGGTTCCCTGTGTGCTGCCAACTGAGCCTCTCCAGAGGCACCATCCAGAGGCACCAGCAGCAGCCGGGAGCTCTGATGCAATAAATCCTGGGAGCGCTCCTGAGACAGAGGGAAGGTGCTTGATGTTGCTGCTGTCCTGATCGCTTTGGATAGCTCGTTGTCACCTAATTGTACTGTAGGAAGGTCTGTCCGTTCCCTCCTGCCTGCTTATTTATGCCCGCGGGCTACCTAAAGTCTGCATGTGCCTGAAACAACAGCCAGCCAGGAAAGTCTCCAGTGCCACTCTTTTGGTATGCACTAGCTCAGATTCCTTGTTGCAGGAAAAACCTCTGCCTACTGCTAAGTGGCAGCATATTTTACAAAGAGAGGAAGACTGCCCTGTTCCTTCGGCAGGACCCTGTCTCTCTTGCTCCTTGGTTGGCTTGAAATGACCTGACGTAGAAGAGAGGCCTTTGACAAATAACAAGGGGAATAAGGGAGACATAAGCTTCAGGAGCTGGTTGTAGGAAAGGAAATGCCAAAACAACCTTTAAAGAAAAAATATGAATCAGAAACTGATATTCACTAAGAAATAGTAAAAGGCAGTAAATGCTTGGTCTACCTATCAGTACATTTTTTTAAAAGGAGATATTAAGAAGGATTTGCCTGAGAATGCTTTTATTTTGTTTATTCTCTGGTCAGATTGTTTTTAATTAATTAATTTGATTGTAAACTTTTTATGGCTGCAGCTTTTTTGCAATCATCACAGTGACGGCTCTGTACAAAATATCAATTAAAAAGAAAAAGGCTACAACAAAGAAGACAAAGCTCAAAGCTTATGTTCCCATGTGTTTGTATGCGATGAAAATCCACGTTCCTGCCCTCAGTTTCTCCTGGGAGCAGGGCACTTCTTGTGGGAGTGTGGCTGTCAGCCTGCACACATGGCTGAGGGCTGAACTGGATGCTTAGCTTTGGCCTTGCAGGAAGCACAACACTCTTTCACTTCCCGTCCTAAATTAAAATATCCTGTCCTAGCTCCAAACTAGGTTGGCATAATCAGCCTCCATTCATCTTTACTAAATGCAGGATGATGGTGGGCATAGGCTGCTCTGAAAATTGAAAGTAGGGACCCCTCACAAAAAAAAAAAAAAATGCGACAAGAAATAGTGTCTACATAGAAAAGCATGAGTCTTGCCAGGACCAATGAGGAGACAATGAAGGCATATGGGAATGCAGTACTTTGCCTACAGGCTGGCCATAGCTCAGCTGGGATGTAGTGGGATAATTTGTGCAATTGGAGCTCTGTGATGGAGAAACACAGGAAAGAGAAGCAGGATGAAAGGCAGGAGTGTTGCCCTTTACATGGATGAGCGGTACAAGTATGTGGATGCAAGGGACAGCCTGGTTGAGACCTTGGTGGTCAAGAGAAGCTAGAAAGGGCAGCACTCTGGTGGGATTTTGTTACAGATCACCAAACCAGTGAGGAGGGTGATGGAGTCTTTAAGTAACATGAAGCACAGACCACAGACCAGACCAGAGCACAGACCTCTGTGATTTAATCTGGAAGGGCAACACTGTAGGATGCAAGCGGTCCTGGAGGCCTTTGAAGAGCATGGAGGAAAGTTTCTTAGCAGAGATGGTGTGTGGGCCAACTAGGGGCAACTATCTCCTGTAAAAGCTGTTTGCACAAGGAAGAACTGGTCAGGAATATGATAATCAATGACAGCCTTGGCTGTAGTGACCATGAAATAATGGAGTTTGCCATGCCAGTGGGAGTGAAGAAGACCAACAGCAAAGTACAGACCCTGGACTTCAGGAGAGCAGACTTTGGCATCCAAGGTGGGATGTGATAGTCTTGACGGGTAGACAAGTAGATGTGTAAAAAAACCTAGGTGGATGATCAGTCTCAAAGGGTAGTGCTTAATCAATTGACCTGTACTGGAACGTCAGGGGAGCGCTGCAGAAGTCTATCCTGGGACCTGTCCTTTTTAGCATCTGTACTAGTGACCTGGAGGAGGTCTCATCAAATTTGCAGATGACAGTTTGGAGGGAGCAGTTGATTTGCTCACATATAGGGCTGCCATCCAGATGGAGCTAGGCAGGCTGGAGGAATGTGCTGACAGGAAACCTATGAATTTCAACAAATGCAAAGTCCTGCACCTGGGAAGGAACAACTCGTGTTGTCCTTGGAGGTTTTTGAAACCTGACTAGACAAAACCTTCAACAACTGGATCTGAAATCAATGTTAATCCTGCTTTGAGCAGGAGGCTGGACTAGAGATGCCTTTGTGTCCCTTCCAAGCTGAATGGTGATTTTATGATATAATCAGACAATCCTATATTGTTAAGCTTGATTATTTAAAAATGTTACTAACCCTATGCTGGCTATTACCATCCATTAGCCAGAACCCCTACAGCTGGAATGCAGCTGGCGCGTGTTCATGTTCCTAAACCATTGCAAAACTAATCCCTTTTACCTCGTATTGCAACAGACTACAAATGCATACGCAGCTAATTACTGTGTGTCAGTTGAAAGGGCAATCACTTTGGGCTGAGGGCATGCTCATGGCTTAAAGTCTGCTAGTTTCATTGCTTACCACCATCTGCTCTCAACCATAGCTTACCTACAGGACCACCCTCGCTGAAGCTACATTAGTGCAAGCATGGATCACTATCACTTTATCATCTGCATTGCCATAGCACCCAAAGCTCTGTGTAGGGAGCAGCATCCTAGCACAGGCACTGACCAAAAGGAGAGCCCTTGCCCCAAAGCACTGGTGGCCCAAGTAGGTGCCAAAGCAACGTGTAGGGGAGCACCAGGAAGCAGCCATGCGGTAGATGGCAATCTCGGGGAGCGACTTCCATGCTCCAGCTCCTTACATACCATCATATATTTCTTAGATAGCAGTAGCATGCTGCATCTGGCTAGTATTTGCTGCTTGTCTGTAAGAATATGCATGTATACACCTACGCTCAAGTCCTTTCCTGTAAGAGTATTTTGTAAATATAATGGATTGCTATTTCAGTTGGTTTGGAAAACAGAGACATACAAATACAAATCTATGTGTGATTAGTTTAGCAGTGTCTATTTATAAATGAACATGGCTATTGCTGTTTTGTACTTGCTGTTTTTTTTTTTTTTTCCTGTTTGGAAATATTAGATCCAGTCTGTGGCAATGGCCAGCTATATAGGTGCACATATATCAGTACTGCACAAATAAATCAAACTAAAGCAGCCCTGTTCTTGTAGACTGGCATTAGGATAAGTATATCTTAAGAAAGTTCTTATTCAGACTTAGCTTCAGGCAATAAAACGTCATAGATGTATAACTCTAGTGAGTGAAATTTCTAGGGAGCAAATTAGGCTAAAAACATTTTCTAGAGACAGCTAGAACGGAATCAGACACCACCCGAAAATAAGGCAAGTTATGCAGTAAATGTTTCATTTATTGGATTTCTTCCATTACTATTAGGGTTAAAAGACACGTTGTCAATAAAAATGGTATATTTATGGAGGGCTCTGTATTTCAGAAGCCTATTTCTTGTCATACACTCCTATAGTACTTAGTATCACCTCATGATAAAGTGTGAATAATCTCTGCATGAATGCATATTTCTACCCATTAACCGTTTTATTATTAGGTAAGATTATCTCTAACAAAAGCGAGAGGCAAAGCGATGTTTTAGGTGCTAAAGGGGAGGCATCTTCCTACTGATCTATAGACTAGGGAAACAGGACATAGATTTAAAGACATTAGACTATTATGAAGTTAAAAAATAAACAAATAAACAATATACAAGGTCTTCTGGTACCTCTGCTGTTTGAATGTTTCTCGATTAAGTGGGGATGAAAACCCACACCCATTGCTCAAACAATGGTCTGTGATCCGGCCAGCATGGACAAAATATGGAACCACAAGGGAATCCAGCAGTAGCACTATGAACTGATTTCTTTGTCGATATTTTCTCATTTTATAGCTTTCTTGAGTTTTTTATGTGTTTATTTTGGTCAGTGCAATGACTGCAGAAAGGAACAATGGTTTCTGTATTTTCATGGTATCATCTTGCCTGCCCTAGAAAAAAAAGCTCTCTCACCGCTGACCCTGGAGAGCCAGCACTGGTAAGGCACTGGGCAGATGTGTTTGCTTCATGTTACTGGAACCTTTTCAATATTGAAATTTTTTTTTCACATTTTGAGCAGATTTAATGATCCAAGATTATTTGTAAACATACGGACTCCTTTGAGCTGTAGACTCAAATCCCAGCCTGGTCAACCAAAGTCCTTTTATCTTTCCAAAATAAATAACTCAAATTTTACACATTGCAACCTACATTGGGACCTTTTGGAGAAGACCATGAAAATGGATGACTCACCCAGATATGTAAACATTAGCTAGGAGATCCAGCTGGCAGTTAGCACACCATATTTCTCTAATATAGACTTGGGCCTCTGGTGAAGCATTAAAGATTCCAAAGCATTTTTCATAAAACAATAAATTTCCTTGGCTGCCCTTGGTCAACCTTTTCCCTCTCCAGTTCATCGCTATGAGAACTGGCGAGGAAACGCCGCATACTTTTTGGCCCTTGCTGTTTATGAGACTTTGCAGGATTCTTGGGACACAAACGTTGTGCCTAAATATGAAATGGCAGCACCCTTTCCCATAGCCAACACCCATTGCTTGGCCCACAGCAAGCTCAGTATCTGGCATATTGTACCGAAGCTGTGAGAGCTACAGCGGCTTGGATAGAGGCACTTCCACTTCTTGATCTACACTATAGGTCAACTTTGACAAGAAAACAAATGTCTCTTGAAGACTGAACTTGGAGCACCTGGCTTCACCCTGCCAGCTGTTGCTTAAAATTGGGTATCAAAACAATAAATGATGTTTCACGCAGTGGATTAACTTGGCCTTTTTTTTTCTTTTGAATATTGTATTTCTTTCACTGTTGAAAGCTATACTTCTTTTTTAATCTAAAGTACCACCTGAGAGGCAGTGGTACCACTCAACAGGTGCCACTGACCCTTTGAGAGCGCTCAGTTCCCCCAGGCATGAACAGGAACTATTTCATAAAGGAAAAAGATACAAATAAGCTATCATTAGTGACTTGTACTACCTTAATTAAATCATGTCATTTTAGTACTTACTGACAATACCTGGGCTTCAAAACCACTCTAACCGTAAGCTTTTGAAAAAAATGAAAATCTAGAAGTTTGCCGTAAGAGAACGTGAAGCTCCAAAGCTCTTTCCTTGAGCTTTGTGGGGTTCCTCTGAGTTCACCATGGCCCTATAAAATGGTCCATTTCCAGCTGTGTGAAAGCAAGGGGCTTCCCTATGCAGTGGCTTCCACAGCTGGGACGCAGCAACTCAGCCTTCCAGCAAGAAGCCCCTAGGGACAACTCCTGCAGCCAAGGCCACCACAGGGGTTAGGGGCAACGGCACCAAGGCAGATGCTCATGTGAGTAACATGATGTGCACGAGTGGTCCAGGTGTGTCCTGGCCCTTGTGCAACGCCGCTCGCATACACAAGGCTCTGCAGAATCAGGCACTTTTAGGCAAAGATTGGGCCTGCCTTGAACACCAGCTTCTTGATGATGCTTCACAAGCAACTACACTGGGACTGAAGCAAAAATATGCTTGCTTAAAAAAAAAAAGGCAAAAAAATACAGGGCAGACTGTAAAAGGATCTTTAAAAATCAAAACAAAACTGTGCAATTGTTTTTGTTTATTTGGATCAAATTGTAATGCATGGTTCTGGGGAGTAAATAGGAGTCTGTCACATTTGGTATTTATAATCTCAAACTGCTCTGAGATATAAAGTCATTTTTTAAAAGGCAAACAGAAATGGAGAATATGTGCTAAGGTGTACCCCGGAGAGGCACTACTTAGGGAAGACAATAAGCACATAAGCAGGGGCAAAAGAGAAGTGTGCATGCCCA
The DNA here is from genome assembly GCF_059628265.1 of Tinamus guttatus. Lineage (NCBI taxonomy): Eukaryota > Metazoa > Chordata > Aves > Tinamiformes > Tinamidae > Tinamus > Tinamus guttatus. The sequence goes on along the minus strand of NW_028288848.1, from coordinate 2,074,691 downwards.
GAGACAGCTATTTAGCAAAATCTCTAAAAGTAAAAACCAAGTTAGCCAAAACACAAGTAGAAAAAGAAACTCTTCAGTCCATCTGTACACTCAGCTAACAGAGAAGTATTTCATTCTTCATGTTTTTACTTGGTGTCTTGAAATAATCCCTTTTCTGTCTCCATATTCCCACTTAGACATTGTTCACAGACTTATTTATTTATGAAGTCTGAAGGTTAGTCCCTACCTGCTGAGACTAATTAGCCCTGTTCTTTGTGTCCTATGCAATCCTGTCTGATTAAATGTACACATTTGTTTTACTTCTTTTCATGCTTCCTTTCACTCTACTTCTGCTTTGCTGATTAATATTAAAGTTGTAAGTTGCAGTGATTTTTTATTTCTATTTTGTCTGCATCTTTCCCTTTAGTATGTAAATTTCTATGTGAACTTTTTAATGCCTGAGAATTCGTGTTAGCCTTGTCGATCTCTCTATTATTATTTTTATCATTCTTTCTATAGAAGACAGTTTAGCAGAAGCCCCCAAACTCTCTAAATATTGCATGACAAATTGGCTTTGTTTTGGAAACCCTGTGTGCTCAATGGCCCTTAGCATGAGCAGCAGGTTAGATTTCTTGAGGAATGTTTGGATTATTTAGCACAGCCCGTCCCTCGCTTTCTAACACCATTTCCATTAGGCAATTTACTAATTCCCATGGAAATTACTGTCTCCCCCCCGGCCGGGCCCCCCCCTTTTGTCCCTCGCCCATGTTAAAGTTCCCAATTGACTCGCCCATTGTTCCAATTTGTCACTGCCAGGAGATCAATTTGTTTGCCCCTTGCCGCCCCCCCGCACATTAGATTCGGGCAGCAGATGCCGTTTCCCGCGCCCGCGTTACTCTGCGCCCCGTTTTGCGGCCGTGCCGGGGGGAAGGGGGCGCCTTTCACCCCCCGCGGGCCGGGCCCTTGCGCGGGGGCTGCGCGGGCCGCGCTCCGCGCGCGGCTCCGCTCGCACTTTCACTTTGCGTTCCGGGGCGCGGGGTTGACGCCACCGCCGCAACTTTTCACTTCGGAAGTCTCGGAGCCCTTCATTCCCCGTCCTGCCATGCTAATTAACTTCCTAGCAGGCGCATTCCTTCCCCTCCTCCTTCCCTTTTTTTTTTTTTATTTTTTTTTTATTTTTTTCCCACATAAGGAACCAAAAAAAGAAAGCAAAAAACTCGCCTTGCTCTTAAATTATTTGGATATATCTGATCTTCAGCGAGCAATCCTGCACATTTTAATCCTACGTGTTCCAACCGTAATAAATGCGAGGAGCAAGTATTGCTTAAAAAAAATGGCTTTTACGATATTACGCTGTTTATTATTACTGGAGTTTCTTACCTCCAACGAGTGGCAAGAAAAAAAAAAAAAAAAACGTTAACGGTTAGAAGAAAAACCAACCTACAGTCACATGTGCACAAATAATAAGGGCACGCACACACACACACATCCTTTAGGAGAAACTGCACGTCGACGCGCTGCGCGATCATCTTTATTATGTAAAAGTTGCTGCTTTTCGAGCAGCGGCGGCGGGGGGGGCACTCGCGGCGCTGCCCCTCACTCCGCTCCCCCGCCCCCAGCCCCGTTCGCTGCAGTTTTTCCTTCTCCCCCCGTTTTCCCCCCCCCCGCAGGCCCCCTCCCGCGGGCCTCCCCCCGGCGCTGCCCCGCATTGTGCCCGCGCGCGCCCGCGCCCCCCCGCGCGCTCCCGCGCCCAAAAGGATCATTGTTAGTTTCCTACTTCCCCCACCCTCCTCCTCCTCCCCCTCCCGCGCCCCAGACCTGCTTATTTATGCAGACGTCACCGGGAGCCCCCGCCCCCTCCTGCATCTCATTAAGTGCCTGGTGTGTTTCTCGCTCCCTGTCAATAATCCCGGATCCCAGACTTCTCCGTTCCTCCGGATTTCGATCCCCCTTTTTCTATCTGTCAATCAGCGCCGCCTTTGAACTGAAAAGCTCTCAGTCCAACTTCAACTCACTCAAATCCGAGCGGCACAGGCTCCCAATATCCGCGGCGGCTGCCCCCCCGTTACAGCTGACTTCTTTGGTTTGTTTGTTGCATTATTATTATTATTTTTTCCTGCGATCCCCCTCCCCCCATTTTTTTATTATTATTAATTTGGGGTGAGTGCGTGCGCGGGTGCGCGCACCGCACGCCGCTCCGATCCCTGGAAGAAAGGAAGAGAAAATCCCGAAGAAGGCAAGGAAGAAGCCTAAAGTCACTGGTGCAAAGGAGCAAAGAAGAGACATTTCCCTCCCCTCCTCCTCCCTCTTTTCCCCTCCCCAGGAGGAAAGAGAAGGGAAAAAAAGAAACTTTCACCTTGGACTCTTCTTTTTTTGGTGCAAACTTTCCCCCCTCCCCTGTTCTTTTTTTTTTTTCTCCTTTTTTCCCCATTCCCCTCTATTTTTTTCTTCTTTTTTTTCCCCCTTCCCCTTTTTGCAAAATTGCTGCTGGTGGGGTGAGCCAGGAGGAAAATGCCGCAGCTGAACGGCGGTGGAGGGGACGATCTGGGCGCCAACGACGAACTGATCTCTTTCAAAGACGAAGGGGAGCAAGAGGAGAAGATCTCGGAGAACTCCTCGGCGGAGAGGGATTTAGCTGATGTCAAGTCGTCTCTCGTCAATGAATCAGAAACGAATCAAAACAGCTCCTCCGACTCCGAGGTAAGGGGGGAAAATCCCCCCGCGGGCCGCGGCGGGCGGGCGGGATGCGCGGCCGGCGGGTCCCGCTCCCGCCGGCGCCCAACTTTCCTCCATTGCATAAACTTGTAACGATGCCTTCTTTTTGTTCTGTTTGTCCTCCCTCCCTGCCGTCTCCATGTGTGTGTCCCCCTCTTTCCTCTCCCCACCTTTCCCTTCTTCTTTGCCTTTTATTCCTCCCCTCCTCCTTTACCTCCCCCCCCCCCAAAAAAAAAAATCACCCCAAACCACCCACCTCCCCAATTCCTCCGCACCGACTCCCGCTCGCTCCCAGGCGGAGCGGCGGCCTCCGCCTCGGTCCGAAACTTTCCGAGATAAATCCCGGGAAAGTTTAGAGGAAGGTGAGTACGGAAGCGGCCCGGCCGCCCCCCGCCCGCCCGCGGGCGCCCAACTTCTTCGTGGGACACTCGATCTAAACAAAGTTTTTCCTTCCCCCCCTTCTTGTCTCCCCCCCTTTCCCTTTTCCCCCCCGTGCCCCTCTGCCCCGCTCCCTCTCGTGTCTCCCCGCCATGTTAGCTGCGAAGAGGCAAGATGGAGGGTTGTTTAAGGGCCCACCATACCCGGGTTATCCCTTTATAATGATCCCCGATCTCAGCAGCCCGTATCTTCCCAACGGATCGCTCTCTCCAACGGCAAGAACAGTAAGTGGCATTTTTTTTTTTTTTTACCCCCCCTCTTCTCCCATCCCTTCCTCCCCCCTCTCGTTGCTGCTGCGCTTCCTTCCTCCGCGCACCGCGGACCCCTGCGCGCCCCCCCCACCCCTCCCCCGCGCCGCCGAAAACTTTCCCAACTCCGCGGCGGGTTTGTTTACACTTCGCCATGTTTCTTCTTGTTTTATTATTTTGTATTTCTTTTCCTTTTTTTTTTTTAATTTTATTTTACTTTCAGTTTTGCGGGCACTTTGCTGCTTCTCTCCTCCCCCGTGCAGGGGAAGGAAAAAAAAAAAAAGGGGGGGAAAAAAAAAGGGGGAAAAAAAAGGAAAGAAAAGAAACCACACAACTCCCAAGCCAACCCCAAAAGAGAACTAGAAATAAATCCACCCCCAAAATTTCCTTAATTCAGGCATTGCCTTTTTCTTTTTTTTTTTTTTAATTTCCCCCCCTTTTTTTCTTCCCTCCCTTTTCTCTCCCCTCCTCCCCTGGCGCTGGCCTGGAGGGCAGGGGAAAGGGGTTGTTTTCTCCTCAGCGGAGCCTCGGCTCCGGCTCCTACAAAACTATTTATTTTCCGTGGGGATCTGTTTTCTTCGGCCCCCTCCAGCGGCGTCTGGGTCGCTCCCGCCTCCCCCTTAACCCTCTCGTGCCCTGGCCGGCCCCGCTCCGGGCAGCGCAGCTCCCTCGGCCGGTACCGGTACCGGCACTGGCACCGGTACCGGCCCCGGGGGCGGCCCCGCAGCTGGGCCGGCCCGTCCCGTGCTCGCCGGGCCCGGGGCAGCGCCACGCGGCCCCGCCGCGCTGCGAGCATAACAAAAAGCATCCCAAATCCGAGCAAAATCCCGCCTGGAAGCAGCTTGCGAGCGGGGATGTGCTCAAGTCGCCACCTCCCCTCTTATTTTTTTTCCCTAAAAATAATAATAATAAAGGAGGCCCCGGGGTATGTGGCAGGGGAGCCTGTCTGGGCGGGCAGGGAGGCAGAGCAAGTTTGAGGCCGGGTCCCAGAAACTTTGGGGGCTGCTCGTGGCGTTGGTGGCCCCAGCTGGTGCTTCGCTCTTGATTTCCTCGTGTCACCAACTGCGTTCTGTGCTTTGACATCAGATTTGTCACGTCTAAACCTTTTTTTTTTTCTCACATGTTTCTCATTTATTTTAAAATCATTACTTTCAATTAAATTGCATAATCCATAGGGGCTACAAATCCTACCTATTCCTACAGACGGGTCTGGCGTTGCTGTTTCGTTTCTTCGGGCTGTTTTTAAATTTGAGGCGTCCCTACCAGCACCATGTGTGTTTACACACCTTTTTTTCCTCCTGCGGTAACACGAGATAGCAATTTGCAAGAATAGATCCACTGTTCGGGGGATGTTGAGCCCATGCTAATGACTGAGGGCTGGGACAACTTCAGTGTATCAGATCTACAAGTGTTTTAAAGCATTAAAATATTAAACATCAGGTCAGGGTTGTTTTCATTTAGTGAAACAACAGGAGACACTCAGATTAGTGAATATAAAGTGACAGACATGAAATAAATAACATTTGTGGACTTTGTCTATTTTGAGGATGCGGTGCGATATATTATTTTTGGGGTAACTTGCAAGGTTACTCCTGCAAGGAGTGAGATTTCCGGGACAGTGGCATAGGGATAACTGCAGTTTGCAATTGTAATGATTGGGAGGGGAATTCATGGGCTGAATGCATTATGTTTTTCTCTTGAATATGGTCACTCACATGAATATGGGTGATGGTGATAAGTTTCAAAATCTTATGAACACTGGGCTCCAGATGGCTAAACATTCTTCATAAGTTACTTTGTTGCAAATAGTGGAGCTTTATGTGTGTATATATATATATATATTTTCTAACATGCGTTCCACTCTTCCAGGCATAGGTTAATTGAAAGAACAAGTCTGTTTCTTTTCTTCTTAAATATACAGTTCCCTCTCTTTTTTTTTTATTTTTTTTTAAACTCTATACCTTCCTTACAGATTCTTTTTCTCTTATAATGCAAAGACAGTGATGCTGCAGCAGTTAGCTGTAGAGAAATATTCTTCCTCCCCTTGCTTTCCCCTCCAGTGAAAAGAGGCCTCCATAGGAATGTTCTGTTTGTATGACTTAGAGGTGCTGTAGAGCAGATTACATGTTGTTTTATTGTTGATATAGCAGGTGGCCTTCTCGTATTATCAGATGGGTTCTAAAAGGGTGTTTCCACACTCAATAGGCAATTTTCTTATTTCCACGTCCAGGCTCCAGCAACCTTCTTCTATCTTTTTAGCCTTATTCTTTCACATTCTGTATGCTTATTTGTTTGCTTGTGGCTTAATTATAGCTAGGAAAAATTAAAGTTATTTATTTAGGCCTGAGAGGAGAATATTGTGAAGATTGAGCGGGATAGCTGTTGTCTGTCACACAGTTTTTAGGTGGATTCTAGTTCATTGCAGTTCCAGCCTTGAATCCCAGGCAAGCTAGATCCGTCTCTTTCCTGCTTTTTAACATGATTTGGAAAGATATAGATAAATCTGCATAATTGCAATTTTTATTTTTAGTTATATATGTTTTTCCCCCAGAAAGGGTATTTGTTGAGCTTTAGAGCATACAAAGTAAATAGATGATGCAGTATGTATTAAAAAAAAATAATTTCTTTTGCTGTTGTAGAGTCTTCAAGGTTTGTGGGTGTGGTTTTTTCCCTTTTTTTGTGTGTGTGTGTAGCGGGATTATTGTTTTTTTTGTAAATGTACCTGTAATTGCTCAAGAGCAAACTCATGAGCAGCGATTTCTGCTTTACTGCTTCAGCAATGTGAAAAAAGATGAAGTATCATAAAATCTGCTTATGATGAATAATACATTATCTCAAGAATAAGGCTTTAATTGTTGGAAACTCTATATAGCTTGATAGTGATGATTTTATTTTAAAAGACAAAGATTTTTTTTTTTGCATAGAGTTAATCTTGCTTTTGATTGAATAATGTGGGTTGCTTTCAAGAATAGATGTGTATTAAACAGAGGTCTAGTCAAATAGTAATGAAGCAGTGAATGCAACTGAGAATCCCTGTTTCATCCTTGCACTTGGAGAAGGACTGTGATAGCTGCCTATTAGGGGTAAAATAGGGAATTGTTTTCCTTTCAGAGTTTGAAGAAGTGGTGTATTTAATATTAATCCTGAATGTGCAGCTTGGTTAATGGTTTCAGCGAGCAAACAGATGCATTGCGACTTGAGAAAGCCCTGCTGGCAGATGCTCTGATTTTTGCTAGTGCTGTGGCATCTTCCTTTCACCTAAACGGTTGTTGCTGAGTGAGACGGTACAAACAAGCTTGCACTCCGTTGGGAAGTGTGCGGGTTTGGAATAGCTGTAGTGGAGGGCAGCCTCCTCACCAAGATTTTATGTTGAGGGGGAAACTTTTTTTTTTTAATTGTCTTGGGAAAAAAAATGGATGTTTTTCTTTATCCTCTGAATCAAACATAATCCTTTCTACTACAAAAGCTGCAGAGGCTGGAGTGTGAAGGGTTAATGGTGGTCCTTTTTTTTCCCCTCCCTCCAATTGTTTTGACAACACTTTTCAAAGTGTGACATTCCAAGCCCTTGCAATACAATGTAATATTACAGTAATTACACAGGTCATTACATTTTAAATAGAGAACAATAAAATGCTTATCGCACTGAAAAAGAACAGGTGTTCTTGCCCTTCTTTGGTATTTATGCTAATTGTTTTTCATCTCCTTCAGAAATATTTATGGCTGGCATGTTAAGATTTCAGTCTCGATGCGACAATATTAATTCTTTACTAATCTTTATGGTTGAGGTTTAATGTCTGCAGTATGGATTATAGTATTAACATCCACCAACTAGTTTAATAATGTAGATATAACTTAATATGTCAGCACTTTAGTACTTTGTGATACATAGCTGGTCGACGGAGAGTGTATTATTCACTTTTTTAAAAAAATAAAAAAAAGAATAGCCAGGCTTTGAATAAAGTTTCTGTTGTGTAAAAAACAAGTTATTAAATAAGAACTGATGATCCTGTGGCAGAAATTAAATAGAAGCTACATAAAGAAAGTTTCCTCGTGCTTAATTAGGTAGATTGCTGAATCACTCTGTTCTAGTATTAGCATAGCTGGTATACAATGGCTAACAGGCTGGGCTTGCTGCCTTCTTTTCTGTGGAGAACCCTATTTATTTTAAGTTCTCCTATTTTTTTTTTTTTCTCGAAGATTTCCTCTTGGAGAAAATGCTGCACTGCTCAGTCAGTCAGCTTCTCTTTAGGGGGCTATGAAAATTAGTTAGAGAAAAGTTTCATGTTTCTGGGACCTTGCAAAACAATATAATGCAGCACTGTTACTCGAGCGTGCGGGATAATTGCAGCACTGCACTTCATTAAAAATAATATTTGCTTTGGAAATCGAACAATTTTAATAGGTGCACCAGTGGCTGATCTGCACTGCGAAAAAAAAAAGGCAGTAGATGCTTTTCCAGATTTTTTTTAAAATGCATTTATACATGGTCTGATGATGTTGAGTAGCTTTTCCCCCCTCTCCTTCCTCTTCATTTTTGTTGAAGCAAATATGTGCTGATTTGTCAGTTGAAGGTGGTGGTGGGGGAAATATGTCACAGCTTTCATTAGAGCTTGTAAACGGGAATGTAGGTAAAAATGCTTTAAATTCGTCTGACTTTTTCATGACTGGGCCCCCAAATCAGATAAAAAAATGTGGTGCGGAGAAAAAGGACAGCTGCAGATTTTGCGTGTGGACGTGTGTTTCTGTACCGTGACTAAAAACTCCGAGGACCTTTTCCCAGCTGTCTGGGAGTTATGTGGAAGTTGGATTATTGGCAGTTAAGCATGAGACAACCTGGATTTAGCAAGCGCTCTCCTGCACAGGAAGTCGAGGACATTATATTGGGGGAAGGGAGGGGAGGCTTCTCCCGGCGCGATCCGCTCGCTTCCCCGCGCTCCCACGCGCCAGGACCCAGCGCTTGCAAATAGCCACATATAAATACACAGATTTTCCCCCCCCTTTTTTATTTTTTCTTTTCTTTTTTCCTGTTTTCCCCCCGCTTTTTTTTCCATCCCCCTTGCAGGGGTTTGAGGTGAAACGCGATACTCTGCTCCCACACTGGAGCCCTTGTGGAGGGCTTGAGCTTGTTGGGGTGTTGCTGAGTGTTGGGGAAAAGTTTAAAGCCCTGTTCCCGTGCGTCTCCTTAGTGCCGCATTCTTGCAAATATATAAGTAAGCCTGCAACTTTGACTTCTAATTGGGCACATTTGTGAAGGAAATGGTTAATTTTACAACCAAAGGCAAACTTGCACCTCGACAGGTCTGCTGAAAGAAATGTGCCACAGTCGTTTTCTGGCAAGCACCGCCGGGTCATAAATCCACGGGGTTTATTTACAGCCTATAACACTTATGAATGTTAAGATATTTGACGCCACGCTGGCCTTATAATATCCAAGGTCCACAGACACTGGCAGTGGGTCAAATTTCTTTCACTAATTATAAGCAATGAGAGATGGAGTGTGGTGGTGTGCGAGCGGGGGGGAGCGATGGAAATCCTGTCTCTCCCCACCCAAAAGCTAAGGATATTTGTGCTCCTCCTCCGAACCGCTGCTTTATGTTGGTGCTTTTACGTAGGCTCCCAAGTTTATAATTAACGCTTGCCATGCTGAGCGCCCGGCTCTGCGGGCTGCGGCCAGGCAGGAAAAAAGGGAAGAAGTTTAACACAACTCGAGTGCTTTATAGCAGCCCTGGCAGGGTTACGCCGTATTTCCTAGATACCGACACAAGCAAACCGCTCGAGAAAGATGACACCTGGAAACGTCCGTTAATTTTCTCACGTACCACTGAGCTGCAGGGGAAAAAACACGTCAGGTTTAATGCATTTCCAGGCATCCTCCTTAGGCATCTATTAGAGTGATTATTTTGTGTGTGTGAAATAGGACCTCCTAAAGCAGCAAAATCCTGCGTTAAGGGGAAACGTTCACTGGGTGAATTAGCATGCTCAGCTTGCAAGCAGTTTGCATGGGAGAAATCTTAATTCTTCTGGAAAATGTGGGTGGTTGGGGGTAAAACACATATGTTGGTGTGAAGGGGTGAGGGGAGAGCACAGGGGACAAGTGTGGGGTGACCAAGAGTATTGAATGGCAGGAGGAGTCTTGACCTGGGATGGAGGGGAGAAAACTGCCTGTGAAGGGCTGCTTGCAGGGGAAGCTTGGGATCGAGGGACCGGCTCTAAGTGTCAGGAAAGTCTGGGGCCCAGGGAAAAACGCGGCAAGCTCAGCAGAGCTCGTTACGTGGGGCTTGCTCCCTATTAAACAGGCTTTGCTAGTGTGCACGGTTAAGAGATGAAGCTGCTGTCCTGTTTCTGTGTGTGTGTGTGTGTGTGTGCATGCGTGTTTTAACAAGATAATGTGATTACTCAAGTATGCCTAGGTATTGCTTGTAGCTTTAATTTCTTGAGCAGTTTAATTTCAGTTTCCCTGTAGGTTACTGTCACACTTGGATACTAACTCAAAAAAAAAAAAAAATCCCCCAAACAGGGTTATGTGTGTGGTGGAAATCGACCCTCTCCTGCCCATATGTTTTTCTTCTACAGATCATGTAAAACCTGACTGAAAAAATGAGGGGGCTGTCAATTCGGGCCTTCCACAAATAAATGTACGGTTTTGTTGAAGGTTTTATGCTCCTTTCTAATCAATGGAATGCTGTGACTTATTAGCCCCTGGGGATAAATATGAATCCCTTAACAGCACATTACAGATCTGGCGTGGTCCCGGGCCCTTTCCGGCAGGGTATCGGTGAGGATGCTTTCCCTCCTGCCTGCCCGCTGCTCTTCCTCCTCCAGTTCCTGCAAAATCCGTCCGGGCTCTTCCCTGGTTTTAGGCAGACTCAGCCCCCAGCCCCCTGTCTCGCTGGGGTCGGCCCCGGGCAGCGCTGAAGGGGTTAAGTTGCTGGCTGAAGTTTGGCTGCATGCAACTAAATTTGAGGCCTGGTAGGCATTAGCAGGGCACAGCACATTTACAGAGCTTAATTAGTACGAACTGTAATTGTTCATGGTCTGCCAGAAGGAGTAATGTTCAGGAAAAGTGGAGTCGTTCTTCTGCAGTCTTCAGTTTTAAAACGATAAATCACTTGCATATTTGTGCAGTGATTCAAATGGAGCTGAGACCTCTCCATCTCAACATGTGGTAAATTGTAAAGTCAATGAATTGCAGATGTAGGGGACAGCGGATTCTCTAAGAAAATGCAGAATGAATGGGAAAGGGTGATGCTATAAATACTTGCTGAGAAGATAACTGAGTTTCTGCTTGCTGTGCCAATTATGATGTACTAAAGATATTAGCAATTTTGTTTTAATGCATTTATTTTAAATTTCTTTAAACTAAATATAGGGGGGTACTGCATTACTTCACTTGGTGAGGTTTTTATTAATGCTCCAGAACAATAGGTTTCATATGGAAAAGGCACATGATAGCTGTACTAATACAAATTAATTCATTATGAGGAGGGTTGTAGCTGTTCCTGGAGGAGTTCATAATGATGGGACACTTTAAAGTGTGGCTGCAGCAACTTAGGAGAAATGTTGTGGTAAAGGATGCCTTTATATCCTCGTTGGAGGAAATACTGGGAGTATTATAGATCTTTGCAAGGCATTTTGTATCTGCTCATAATTCCTTTCAGCTTCAGAGAGGCTTTTTGGCTGTGCTAATCAGACAGCCCAGAGCCTATTTAAAAAAAAAGAAAGAAGAAAAAAAAAAAAAGGCAAACAAAACTACAAAACTATACTACACAGATTAAGATCATAAATGCTATCGATTGTTTTTTGACTCCTGAGCATGTGTGCCACTCGTAGTGCTGTGAAATCTTGTCTCCTTGGTTTTAGGCCAAGATCCATTGAAGTCAGTGGAAAAAGACTTCTATTAATAACGAAAGCCTTTGGAGACAATTGCCAACTTCTGTTTTTTTTTTTTTTTTTTTCTCCAAGAGTGGATTAAGGTATTGAAAAAGACAAACTGAGCTAAACATCATATTGATACATTGTTTCTTCTGTGTCCCCCATTCATTCATTTGGGAAAAAAAAAAAAAAATCTGTGTTTCCCATGGCACTTTTCCCAGTGAGCCCCTATTCCTGCAATACCTGCCTCACCCCAGCCGTGCAGAGCATCCTGGTGGGACCAGGGCTGGGCTCTGGCTGTGTTGAATGTCAATGCTGCTGTGTGCATTTTTTTTTTTTTTTAATATGAGTAGGTGGATTTGTATGGAAGTTGTAAAAGTTAATGATTGTTCTCTGACTCACACGCTGCTGGTTTCAGCAAAGAAAAAATGATGACAGTAAAATGATGGAAATTATACGAGACAAGTAGGCTTTGGTGAGTAGAAAATGTATTTGTGTTGTTGCAAATGCTTTTGCTGCTTGCTTCAGGAGTGCAGGGAGGGAAGAGGGAGAAGATGGGAGGACAGTTTCTTTGCATGGTCAGAATTCACTCCAGAAGCAAAGCTAAATTCAGGAGTCGGTGATGTTAAAGGTCCCATGACCATGTTGTTAGTCCTGCTGATACAGCGAGTTGTGACTGTTTTACCCGCTCTGTAGAGCAGGTTTCAACGCTGTAGGCTCCATGGGAAACACAATTGCGTGTCCAGTGGCCACCAAGCCTGGCTGTTTGGCTGTGCTCCGCCAGCAGCCGTCCCGGTAGGGCCCACCGGGGTGTCCGTGCTGGGAAGGGTGGGAGAGGTGCCGCGTACAGCGGGACACGGCTCTGCCTCGCGGCTCCCTAGGGATGGTGCCGCAGCCGGAACGCCAAGGCCAGACTGAAACCGAAAACTGCAAGAGCGGATATTTAGAAAACACCAAAACGAAAACATTGCAAAGGGGCTTCCTGGGGAATGTGGGAGATTCTTAGATGTGGATATGATAGAAACAAAGCATCCTATTTTAAAAAGGGGAAAAATAAAAATAAAAGGAGACAGGAAGAGGACGTTGGGGCTTATCCCTCTGGGTGCATCCAAACTCTCCTTGGAGTCAGTGACTCCCAAGTAATTGTCTGGAAAAGTCTGAGGCTATGGGCTTTTCTATTTGAGAGACAAGCAACTACATTGATTTTTTTTTTTTTCTTTTTTTTTTTAACTGATGCAAGTATTTAATAAAAGCTCTTTTGAACTACTTTAAACCCTAGGTGAAATAATTTTAACCTGTTTAAAGCAGTGAACGGGTTTGGGAGTATAGCACAGTGAGAGGTTTGCATTGGTTTAATTGGATTTAAGAGATTTATAAAACCAGGGCCGCTGTTCTGACATAGACAAGATCTGGAACATGGCATATAGATGCTGCATTGATCTACACCCAGCCTCAACAGCCTGCTATTGAAATTACTCTATTATAGATGTTTGCCGATATAAAGAATACGGGAAGGTGTGACCTTGAGTGAACACATCAGAAGAATAAGACAGCAACCAATGTTTTGTTTTTATTGGGACACTGTCAGGAAGATTTTTTTCTTCCTTTGCAAGGAGGTACAGAATACAGTTCTCCAGTGGATGTTAAGTTGCTGAGATTTTTATTGTTTTTAACTGAGTGCCTCTGTTCCTGCTTACATACCCGTATGGATTTATTCTTAACTACACCTTAAAAATGTCACTTAAAATGTATATATGTCTATACAAAAAAAAAATCCATCTAGCTATATGTATGTCTGGGAGTAGCTCCTGCATATCTAACACTTGTGCAGTCATAAAGTGACTGTATAAAGATTATCTGTGAAGGCTATTTCACTTGGATTTGGGCTAAATATCTTTATAATCCCCAGGGCTGCTAAAGGCTGCATGCCTAGTGTATGCAGTGAGTGTGTTTTCCATTAATATCTGTTGGTTAACTACAGTACTTGAAATTACTTTGTCTTTAATTTCAGAAATATTAAGATCTGAAAGCTAGAACCCAAGTGGACGTGGGTTGTGTTTGGTATGTCAGCTGGGTGTTCGCAGCGTGCCTCGCTGGCTGGCTACGTGTGCACATCTGTGTGTATGCATGTGATATATATTATTCGTGAACGTATACTGCGTTATCAGGTGTCTATTCAATTTTAATTGACAATATGAGATTCCTGTGGTTACTCTGTGCACAGATTGCCTTGGGGCTCTACAGGGTTTGTGGGAAGAAAAGCCTTGACAAGTTTTCATTAAGCTCTGAATCAGGCAATTGGAAAAGAGGAGAATGAAAGGAGCTGAAAAGAGGGACAACTTGTTAGTGTTGCATTCTGCGCTTGGAACGAGAAACCTCTTTTAGACAAGAGTGGTTCTCAGGCCAAGAATTTCAAACTCGCAGAGAAACCTGTCCGGAGCACAAAAGTTGTTTGAACGGGGTGCAGAATTGTCACAGTAATTAGAGCAATCTCCGTTTACTGAGTGGCAGCCTTTATAAAGGACAGGGGATAAAGGGTTCAAATTCATCTTTCTCTCCGTGATTCACTTTTGATGAACTGCCTCTGTGTATGTATGTGTATATGGAGGGGTGTGTGTGTGTGGCCACATTTTTTAGCTACTCGTCATTAAATTTCCCTTGTTTTAAAAGAACAGGATGTGGCGTTTCTTCTTCCTGTCTCAAATGATAGTTTTAGCCAGGATTTTTTGTTTACCTGTTTGTTTTTCATTCATTCCTTCTTTTTTGAGAGGAAGAGGGAGAAAAACTTTAATTTGATGTACAGAAATAAGATAATACTTTTAGAAATGCACTTGTGCTGTGAAGGGGAAGCCATGAATATTTTTCAGTAAATTTGTTGTCTGTCTGTCTTGATCCATTGTTTTTGCCTCTTAGGAGCAATACCATTTAGTTTTGATAGGATTTCTTGCAAAAGCGTGAGTTTTGCCATTGCTCTTATTAGGAGAAGGATCAGGTCCATGGATTATTGGGTTTGGTGAACAAGTCGAATAAAAGGGTAGAAATGATGGTCATTGTTGGGTGCATTGCAGAAGTGTCTGGGGACCTGGAACTGACTCGCTTGGTCCGATGCTGTTCAGGGAGCAGTGTGAGCTAGGCAAAACGTACACCCAAAGAAAACTGCATGTTCAACTCCTTGATTTGTTTAGAATCATCACCCTGGGTGCAAATTTAGTCATTTTGATGCCTGTTTCTTTATTTGGCTGCTGTTCATGCTTTGAGATTTTTCTGTTGTTTGTCCTACCTGCCATAGTGCACGATACCTGCTTTGGAAGCCTTGGTGGTGGTGACCCTTGCTCATTTACTTACTCATTTAGTTAGTCAGTGTTATCTTTTTCCCACCTCTTTCATGAGGAGCCCTTATGGTTGATATCTTTGCTCTGTCTTGTGTTTCTCTGCATCTCGTGTTGCCTTCAGGGCCTGTGGGCATAGCTGGTTAGGCTCTGTGGTGGGATCTGGTGAACATTATACTCTTGCTTGCTCGCTTCTTTACTGCTGGAGATCTTGGGTACAGTGAATAGCAGAACATGTTCCTAAAATGCACCAGAGGAAACAAAGAAGGTCTTGCTACAGATTACAGAAACGTTGTTAAAGGTAGTAGACACTCATGTATCTACTGTAGGAGTGAGTCTTGCACTTGCAGTATTAGTGGCCTGGATACGAACCCAGGCAGGTGATGGAGCAGGGAAGTTCTGAATGACAAGAAGAGGTGCTGCCTGTTTGAAAAAGTGCTTCTTCCCGCAAGAAACTTTTATATTTAGATTTCCTCTTCTGCACAAAGCCAAGCAACTTATTTTCCACTGGTGCTGGTAATGAATTTGGCCAGGTCTTTGTTTTATTTTGGAGAAAAAGAAAGAGAGAAAGAGGAAAAAAAAAAAAAAAAGAGGAAAAATTGCTCGCCCTTAACTTTACATTACATAAAAGAATTGCGTGCTTACATTTAGCAACGTCTGTTTCTGTTTGTGCGTGCGGGCCAGCGACGGCAGCACTGGGATGTGGGAAACCTTCCCGCCGGCAGCGCGGCCGCGGTGCGTGTGCGGCGCCGGAGCCGCGGCAGGATCCGTGTCCTGGCCGGGTCGGGCGACGTGTCCATGTTTCTGCAGTGTCACTTGGTCTCTCGGCGATAGCTCGTGGCTTGTGCCGCCCTGAAAGGCGCCTCGTGAGCACAGGACTAATTGTTGATTAGGACGCACTTGTTGTAAATTACCAACCTCTCCTGAATATGGCAGTCTCAGGCCTATCCCTGGTGCATTATTTTCTCAGCTGGTAATTAATTTCTCAGTTTGGTAATTTGTCAGTAACTGGTGTCTCTTCAGTAATGAGTGCTCTGTAGCGATCCTGCTCTGCTGAGGAGTAATTGCTGGCCCTATAAAGTCACTGATCTCCTTCATTTGCCTGTTGGACAACCTTTCTTTGTAGATTATTATGGCTGAGCTATCCATAGCAACAAACTCTAAGTACGTCCCCAGCCAGTGCCTTGGCTGCAGCTTGGTGTGCTGAGGGAGAGGGCAGGGGGAAGCTGTTCTTCAGTCACCATCTCAGGCAGGCCCTGCAGCTCCTGACAACAGCAGAGAGCTTTCATTTGATTTTACAGCTGTGTGTTTGGTTGGGCAGTCCATACTGCTCAGATATAAAGCAGCTGTTAAGTGTAGCTCAGGTGGCACTGCTGAGTGGTAGATGCCCTTGTCTTGTTGCTGGGTATTTCCTTGAGCATGGCCCTGTCTTGCTTTTTCTGCTTCCCTTGGGATTGCTCCTGAATGCAGTGGTGAATGATTCCGAGATGCTACTTCTCCCGGAAGCCCGTTTGGTACGTGTGGTCCGTGCATGTCCACGTTTGTCCTTATCAGCCTTCCTGAGAAGTGCCTGGGTAGGCCAGGCTCAGTCTGTGCCTTGTAGGATGGCCACCTGGATTTGTCTTCTGAAAGGGGAGTTTGCAAAGTTTAATTTGGGAAATGTTTAAAGGTTTGTTTATTTATTTATTAATAGTGAAGCAGGAAGGAGGCTAAGGAATACTGGAAAAATGATAAGGATGAGAGCAAAAGTTTTTCATTTCTACTTTGCTATTGCAAAGTGGGAATCTTATGAATTGCCTGTCAGCATCTGCACGCACCTAGATGCCTCTGAGTTTTGCTTTTGTTTTTACTGCTTCTTGAGCATGTTAAGAATGCCACAAAAAAGTGTTTTTTTTTTTTTTTTTTCCTCATTATTCCCCCCTGCTGTTGGGATTGTTTGTTGAATTCCAATTACGGGGCTTGTTCAACACCTGTACAAACCCACAGCCATTGTTAGGGAATAATTTGAGGACAATGGGTTACGCAGGTGTACACAAGTGCAGAATTTGGATTGCAAAGGCTTTTTATTACTCTGTGTGCATAAGAAAGAGAAGGAGTGAATTCGGCTTAATTTTCAGATCCCAGATATAATTTGTAAGACAAGGATTTGGAAGAAGGGTAACTGGGGAGGGGAAGAAACGTTTGAACATGTTCAGACATGGCACTGAATACGTATGAAATGGAAAGTTAAAAGGAAATAAACACTACACTCCTTTCCTCCCTACCTCACCCTCATACCATGTTCATGGAGTCACTTTTCAAGGTATAGCTACACAGAGCTGTTTGGAGTAGGTGTTTTCGTGCACTGCTTGCTTTCAAATTGGTCACACTTAAACCTGAATATTGAATGGACTTGAGGTATTGGGAGATGGTACTGATTTGTAGTGCCAAAAATCACCAGCCACATTGCACCCTGATAAAGTTGCAGTAGATGTGCACTCACATGGATGTGCTGTGTTTGATGAGATCAAGATCTAACCATCTGCATTGTGTCAATCCTATTGCCTTAAAGCGACTTAAAATATGAGAGCGTGTTAACTGACTCAAGAATAGTCTATTTTGGAGAAAAAGGAATCTAATGAGAGCGTGTTAACTGACTCAAGAATAGTCTATTTTGGAGAAAAAGGAATCTAATGTTGTCCCACGAAGTGACCTGGTATCTCATGCTACCAAAGAAACCTTGTTAAGGTTGTATGAACTATTGCAAAAGCCAACAGGGTCAAATCCCAGAATCTGTAGTGCACGTTCTCCGTCTCCTCTCTTGTGCCGGCACACAGATTTACGGTTTTGTGCAAGTTGGTGAATATGTAGCAATGGGTCATCTTCCTTTGGTGTAATTCCAGTTAACACCAAAGGAGGAACGTCCAGAACGGAAACGCAGATCCACTCCCCAGCTGTCACGAGTGGTTGACGTTTGACATTATCCTTCTCCCATGTCTCCCACTTCTATGTTATTTCTGTTTCTTGGAATGGGAATTCTCATGGAGTGCTTGCTGGCAAGGATAGCAATTTTCTTTATTATCTATCATAAGTACTTGATGCTTTTGTGGTAACACACACACACAAGTAGGAATAATCATTAGTGGTTAGGTAAGCATTCAGATCAGTTTATCCTTTTTGGTGATTTGCTCTTAGAACTAATCCTGACTGCTACAAATAGGCCTGGTATTTGGCATTTAAGTTTACGTAGGAGGGGGGGAAAGGGCTGTTGCCTGTGAAGTTGTTCACAAGTTACTTGCTGTTCTTTTTCAATGAGTAATTACTCAGCTGAGTAGCATGACAGGAGTCTCAGTTATGGAACTGTTTGATCAGGACAGAAATGGGTAGTTCCCCATCTCATTTATGCACAGATGTAATGGTGTGTGTGCCTGTGTTCAGGGGAAGACTAGCTACCTTCCGAGCACTGTCAGCAAACATGGCTTATAGTGAAAAAGCAATTGGACTTCCCTAGTAGACACGAATTTGAAATTAGGGAAAAAAATGTTTGTCGCTGATGTGAGCCTGTCCAAAAAGGTGGTTAGAAATCTTGCAGTGAGGTGTAGCAGTTTAGTCTATAGAAGATGATTTTTTTTTTCCCCTCTGTATTGGCTAGTGTGAAGTTCTCTAGCCAAAGAATGTAGTTCACTAAGATAGTAGTGATTTGTCCTAAAACGTTCAGTGAATGAACTTATGCATTGGAATCTGCTGCACTGATCTTGTTTCTAGTAGCTGGTGTTAGTAGTTATGGAGTTTCCCTGTCTTTGCAGTTGTGTATATTTAATTGAAAAAAAGTCAAAAATTTAAAGCAAAAGGCTTGCTTTTCTTCCTCTCCATGGGTAATAATTTGTAGTTGATGATTTATTGATGTTTTTGAAATGGTAGATATGCTGAACCTAATGGAAGATGAAGCTTGCAGTGATACAAATTTCCTCAGGTTGTTTGCCCAAATAGGTTGCATTAGCTGCTGTTGCTTTGCATCAGTTGCTCTTGTTTGGGAATTGTAGTAGCAGCATTGTGTGCCTGCCTTACAAACTGAAATCATGTTCTGATTATGCAATATACACACTGTATTGAGTGTAAGTCGTGCCTTTAACTTCATCAGGAATGCTTAAGTAAGCAGGGTGGGCCATACCTGGCAACTTATTAGCTAATTCTAACTTTGGATCATGGGCCAAAAATGTGGCTGTGTGATGGATAATCTTACTGCACTGAAAAAAGCCAAGAATTTATGTCCTGTTACATGATGGAGCTTGAGGAGCTGTTAATATATGGTGTTATTTGACTGCTTTACAAGTTGAAGAAACATTGTCCACCCAAACTAAGTCCCAGATTTCCAATTTCATTTATACTTCCATCTGTACAACCTCAGAAATGGCTAGATTCATACAAAAATTGCAGTAGAAATACTTGGTTTCAAGTAAATGAATGCATCTGTGTGGTTATAGATACCAAAGATCTTGGAGCAGCTGCAATTAGGAGAAGTACATCTGACTGAAAATGAAACTGGTTTTTGATTACTGACTTTTTTTGATGGCTTAACAATGACAAATTTATTAAGGTATAGTTAGCTACTTTTTTTGTCAAGATAATTGGTTAATTTTTAACATAAAGCTGTCTTTAAAAGACTTGGTTGGTGTTTGCAAATTTTGCCTAAGTAACATCGGAAAAAAATATGCTGTAAGCTGTGAAAATAATTAAATGGATCTGTTTCTCAACCAGGGATTTGGCATGCGAGTATGAAAGAAGTTGATAAGAAAACTCTAATACCTATATGTTATATATATACATATGCACACATCTGTGTGTATAAGTGTTTTTTTGATTTTGTTTGTTTGTTTTTCATTACCCAAGTTTGAAGCCCAAGTGACTGTTCGTGTGACCTTGCTTGGTGACTTTTGCTTGCCCAGGAAGATCAGCTTTTCCAGGAACCATAGGAGGCAGACGGCCGTACGTAGGTTCCTTGGCAGAGGAGTCTCTGCATGAAACTTGGGTGCCCCTTGGGCAGATGTGAGCCTTTAAGCTGCAGTACGTTTGCCCTGGCTGCATCCTGCTGTGAGGGAAGGTTTGGGTGCAGCACAGCTCTGTGAACTCTCCTCACTAATTTCAAGCTCGGATCACAGTGCAGACAGAACCCTTTATGAAAGATCCTGATGAAAGTTTTGGCCTATATTTTTAAATAAGTCTGTGGTAATATAATCAGCTTCCACCCTCAACTCGGCTTATAAGTAGTTCCTAAAATAACCTTTGGTAGCATGACATGTGTGAAACTTCCTCTCCGTTTTAATCTCCTGTACACAGCCCCAGCCCAGTGTTTATATGACTGTCATAAGGAAGACTCTCTAGGTGTAGCCGAGCCTTTAATGAGAGCACGACACGACACCGGTTCCTACATTTATCTCTTTGCTTCTTGACGTTCTCCTTGCTGCCATACTTTCAGTTTTAAACTGAGCAGAAGTGGTGTGGAGCTGCTGTATCTTGTCCATGGGGTGTGAATTTCCTCTTCCCAACTTGCTGAGCACTCAATACCTCCTTTATGAGGACACACGGATTGTGCTTTTCTTCTTCATACCTTTTCCCTTTCTGCTTCTTCAGGCTCCTGATGTTTCAGAAGGATAGCAAACAAAGAATGGATGTTAGAATGGATCTATGAAAAATATATATATATAAGCTGCCAGGTTGCTGAAAGGATTTTTATTGGCATAAGTTTGGAATATTTACAAGTGGCAAATTCATGGGTGAGATTATGCAGACCAGACTAAGTGAGCTCTAAAGGGCATTTATAACACTTCCAGACAACCAGTCTTTTTGTTTATAGTAAATGGTTTTATCTGCACAGACGTGTGTGTGTTTATGTACATATATCTATTAATATGTATGTCTGTGTGTACATATGTATAAAATATATACACATATACAAAATGTAGGTAAGTGTCTATGCCTCTTTTCTTTCTCTGAAGTATAAAATTAGCATTAATAATATTTCTGTTGCTAGCTGTCCATAAAACACAGCAGTCTTGGAATGAGGTGAAAGCAGCAGTGTGACTGCGGTATTCGGGTGTCAATAATTAAAGTTTCTGTTCTCGAGCAGCTCTCCTACCTGGTGGGTCATGCTGTGCTGGAGCTTGAGAGGGACTGGGGGCAGTTGTGGGGTTTCTTGAGTGCTTTGCCAGCGCTGGACGGGCGGCTTCTTTAGTGTGGTGGTGGAGGGCAGCTTTTTAGGCTAGCCAGTTATGCTGCAGACTCTCAGTGCTCACAGAGGGCACACAACAAACACTGCTTTAAATCCCTGATGTTTTTTTCTTTATTCTTTTTTTTGGGGGGGGGAGAGGGGGCACACAAGGGAGAAGGGGAGGAGAGTGGAAAAGTGGAGAGTGAGAAAATACCCTTTTGTAGTAGGTTTAGACAAAACAATATCCAAGCAAAACTAGGTGGTTTGAAAGCTGTTTGGAGGTTTTGTGCGTTAGAAGTAGTCCCAGCTGAGAGACATGGCTGAGCAGAGTTCAAGCAAGGAGGGCAAAGGTGCAGCATAAATATAGTTTGTCAGATTGTTGCTGAAATAAATGAACGTTATTCCGTGGATATCATGACTACGTGTATAGCCACTGAGTGGTGCCACAAAATATGTAATGGCCCATATTTGTTGTGCTTTTTGACCTGGAAGGACAAGAGTGTGATCCTGCTCTGGCTGTAATCGATGATCCTTTGCATTGATTTGAGGGAGGCTTCCTAAGCGTGGAGAGCGGGGACGGAGGATGGCGAGTACAGGCTGTGGATAAGTCACTAGTGGGATACTCTATTTACTTAGCTTTGATTGTGGCTTAGCACTCGGTGCTCACTCACTTTGCGATTTAATTTATTGTCTTAGATCCAAACGAATGTTTAACAAGGCTGTGCCTAGTAATTTTACAAGTAGCCTTAGGAATTCGTTCATTGTGTAACAGCATTTTGTACAACACCTGAACTGCTAGAACAGGTGTTAAGCACAGCAGCCTGTACAAATGGACACCTTGCTTGGTGTCTGTTGTAGGACTCTTGTTCCTTGTCTGTAGTCAGACCTGCTTTTAAATGTATTTTTATTGGCTAATCGATATACAATAGGAATCTACTCCCTGGTCAACTGAAGTGCCACTTAATTGATTTATCATTTATTTCTCAATTACATTTTACTAGCAGAGACTGTCTCAGGGTGATTAGAGATGCTGGGCTCTTTTTTTTTTTTTTTTTTTTTTTTTTGGCATCCTTTGAGTGAGACTAATAGCTTTCCCTCAGGGTTGCTCCATGGACTTGGTCACATTCTGGCCTTGCCAAAGCCAGTGGGAGTTTCCTGCCTTTAAAGAGGGCTAGGGCACAGGCCTGTGTCCCTGGAGCTTGCCATCCTCCTGCTTTGACTGCCACAGCTCTCCTTAGCTCCTGGTCCAAACTCTTTGCCCAGGGCTCTGGGTGCTCTGTGTCTCTGAACCGAGGTCCTCTGCACTGGAAGGTTTATTTGTTTGGGATTCAGCCTCATGAGCACCATGGCGCAGGCCTGCAGTGGAAGGTCTGACAGCTGTGGTGGGTCTCCATCTACTCCAGTTCCCTCTGCTCTTTCTGAGATGGACCTCAGCTCGGTCTGACCCAGCTCTGATTTCAGCACTGGAGTCCACACAGCTTTGCGAGGCCAGGATTTGCCAGGATCCAGGCTGATGCGTGCCTGTCCATGGCCAGGGGAGCCATGGCAGCTCCTGTGTGTGCGGCCTGGTGATGAGGAGCCGGAGGAGGGAGCGTGCACCAGCCAGGGGGCAGGAAGCTCTGGTTAATCTCGCGTCTGCTCTGGGGCTGCGACAACGGATTTGCGACGGGAGCTGCCGGGGCTGGCCAGCACACAAAAGCCCAAGGCGACCTTGTTCCTTTGGGCTTTGAGGCTCTGCGGTGGCTGCTGGTGAGATCTGAGGTTTATTAAATGAAAAAAAAAAAAAAAAAAGAAATCTACTTATTAGGTGCTCAGCTGCTGCTCACCGCATGGAGCTTTGGCCATGCTCTACCCAAAGTCATGTCCCAGGCACCATCCACGCTGATCTTTTGTGCTGGGATGTCAACCCGACACCTGTGTCCCATGGCTGGACCTGAGCCTGCTTGGTGATAGAATAGGAAGTCCCTTCTCTTGAGGGATTACAACCTGGGAACAGTCTCCCTTTTCTGTGTGACCAAATAAATCTAAAGCATAGCGAAACTTTACACTTGTGTCTATGATTTCTTGGATGCTGATGATTCTTCCTGGTAGTATTTGAAGTTGCCTATGTGGGGCTAGTTTTCCATTGCATGGTCCTTGTTTGGTTTTGCAGTTATTCTGATGGTTGTTGCTCTTGCATTTCTGATCTGCTCAGCCTCATGCTAGGTGACCAGAGAGCAGACAATTTATAAATAAATATTTATTGTTTTGAGTGATGACAGAGAGAGGGCATTTCCTGCCTGTGAATGACACATTGGAAGAGCTGGAATCCGCTGGCTCTTGGGTACCGGGCACTGCCCAAACCTGAAGTCACTATTACATTTTTATGCTGTGACTGCTGCCCTTCTCACAAATCTGCACCTCATTCTCATGCCAGCTTGACAAAAATAAACAGGCTTTTAAGAACACCCTGTCTTCTCCCTTGTAGTTAAGTGGCTGCTTGGCACAAGGACATAAGTAACCTCCTTGCCATGTTACAGATGAGGATGATAAGGCTCTAGTCCAGCATCATTGCCCCATAGCCTTCAGTGGGACAGGAGTAACGGTTGCAAAACTGGGTGCCGCTTCTTGCCACAGCGTGGTCACTGCTGCCACCTCGTCCCTGCCGGATCTGTGCGGGTGAAGCCCCGGGAGGGGACACGCTGCGTTCACGCACCAGCCGTTAATCTGCTGAGTGTTTCAGGCATCCGCTTATTTCTTTTATTTTTTCCCTCATAGCTTGACAGGCACAAATCGGCAGATGATGGGCTGGTGTGGGAATCGACGTCTTTGAGTGTTTTCTGAGTTTCTGATTGGGTGTTCATGAGATGTTGGGAAGTCCTCCAAGGGAATGACCTGCGGGATGGATGCCAATTGTACTTTCAGAAGTGACCCGAGACACTTGGAGCCGTTCCCAGTGCTCAGAGTGACACTGAAACACCAGCATGATGAAAAAAACAAATGCAGAATTGCTAAATGCATGTTGTCCCCAGA
This sequence comes from Tinamus guttatus, assembly GCF_059628265.1. Lineage (NCBI taxonomy): Eukaryota > Metazoa > Chordata > Aves > Tinamiformes > Tinamidae > Tinamus > Tinamus guttatus. The sequence goes on along the minus strand of NW_028288848.1, from coordinate 2,050,911 downwards.
TTGTGTGAACTGTCGTAATTCTGCTTAAAAAAACAGCCCTCTGCTGATTTCCTTGGGCTGAACATCAGGCCATGTGTCTGTTTTTAAGCCATGCAGTAGGGTGAAAATGAAAGAAGTGTTTTTAGTTTATCTTGAGCCATACTAAAGGTAATAATGGTATTTGAATAGAAAACTTGAGTCAGAGGTGGCATGCACAATATCTTTTTTCAGAGTGTTTTGAGTCTGATTTAAGTTTCAGGGAGGACAAACAAGGCAATGTTTTCCAGGTTCCAGTAAGATTTTAGTGTCTCTTTGCATCTGTGTAGAACTTCCCCTCACCACATCTAGCACGAGAGTGTTTTATATCCCATTACTTTAGTCACCTTTGGTTTTGAATTTACTTGTCCTCTATTACAGGCTTTTATGGTATTCTGTTACTGGCTTTGAAAATTTTTTAATCACTGATCTTTGCTTATTAAGTACATTTTAAATTTTTAAAACATGAATTCTATCTAAATATTGATTTCTTTGGGATAAGATTTTTTGTTTGTTTGTTTTGTTTTTTTTTTTTTTTACTGAAAAGACTTTCTTCATTTTAAGCCAGCAAGTTGGATTTCCCAGTTAAATGATGTACAGCAACCAGAGCAACTAGTATCACTTGTTTGTATACAGTTCAGGACAAAACGATGCGGGGAAAATCTGTTAAGAAAAGGTTTTGTTCCCCCCACTCCAAGCAGAAAAATTAAGAGGAAAAATGGTCAATGGAATGATTGTACTAATACTAATATTTTTATAGTAATAAATAGTATATAATATTAATACTATTACTTTAGATATTGACTTACATGACTGTTTGTATAAAATTACTAAATGCTTTGTCCCCAGTAAACTCATGCCCGTGTAGGGAGCTGAACACCGTGAGCATGGGACTAGATTTACTTGTCCTTGAGGAAAATATTGTGCCTTTTAATTTGAAGCAAGCTTTCTTGAACAGCTTTTGAGAGGCAAATTATGTCTTGCTTAACTGACAAAATTATTTCTTCTCCAAGAAATGCATGCTATTTTCAAACCCAGAATGCATGAATTTGCTGCAAATATTTGGAATGTGATTAAGTGATATGTGAGCTAGTAGCTGAAGTATTTCACTAGAAATTGGGACTTGTGGATGTTACTCTATCTCTTAGGATATATCTAAATCCGAAAAAAACGGTTCCTTACTAATGCTGTCTACCCAAACTGAGAAGCTCAGGGTTTCATCTTCAGTGAATCTTTATTTATTTATTTTTGTACTTGCCTTTGTAAGCACCAGTGAGACTCATGAGCAAAATCAGTCAACCTTGTTTTAGCAATTAGAGAATTCAGGCCTTGCCTCTCTCCACTTGCATTTCCCCGTCTGTGAGGTGAGGCTGGTTCCTACCTCCCCACCCTACGTGGTGACTGTGTTTTGTGAAGGCCTTTTCAAGTTTATGAATCAGCATGAGATTTTTTTTTGTGGATGAGAGAGGATGATGGGCAAAAGGAATTTCCTAAGTGCTAAGCATTGGTTATGTTGGGTGAATTGCAGCTAACAGCGCACAGTTCCCTCCTGCACGTCCTTAGCTACGGTGTAATCCAGGGGAAGACAAGCCTGGGCTGTGCACTGCCTGCAAAGGGCTGTTATTCCCCGACTATCTGCCAGTCTTTTGCTAGACAACAGGATGTTTTTATGTCAGTAGAGTTTCAGCTTTTTCCCAGTAACTATTTGTTGATGGAAACTGCAGAATTGTAAGCACAATTCATCTTAGCGTACAGAGAGCACCGGGTGTGAGTAGCGCTGACTGGGACCAGACATTGACATACGGGCCGTCATCAAACTAATTGTTGTTTGAATTACCTGTTATGATCCGATGACAAATCTGCTTCGCTCCTGCCACTGGAGCAGAAAATGTAGCTTGAATTGGCGTGATGTTAGCAAGTGTAAACTGTACTTCAACAAGATGGATAAACCCAATTATGGGGCAGACCTGTAGAGAGAAAATCCATTTAAATCTCGTAATGTTAAGCAGAGCTGTGTTTAATTCATTTGGACCAATTTGGGAATGATATATGAGTGTTGGTGAACATTAGTCAAAGGGAGAACAGCCGGGGAAGGAGATGCAGTGCTCAGGCAGGATGGCAGAGGAGAGCTGCACCGTCTCAGCGCTTAGCACTAATGGCTAGGGAAGGCTAAAATGACAAAAAGATGTACTAACTGCTATTGCGAGAACGGCACGGTGTAAATGAACCAATGAGAGAAACATATGGAGCAGAAAGAAGGGCAGTATTTTTCTTAAGAGTATTGATCTTTCAATTTGAGAAGGAAATACAGATATAAATTGAAAACCAGCATTTTGTTATTGCTTTTCAGTGACTGCTACAGGAAGTGTGGGGGATTTTTTGATTTACTTATTCTTGTCAACTTTTTGTTTATTAGAAGACTCAATAAAAAGCAAGGGGAGTGAGTTTTTTGTCCTTTTTTTTTTTTTTTCCCCCTTGAACAGGGAGATTGATCACTTCCTTGCAGATTGTTCTCCGTGATAGCATTGCTTTGTGGGATATACTTAACACAGGCTTATTCAGAGGTCTTCCAGTGATGGCTTTCCTTATTTAAAAACAAATAAATAAATAGATCGCAGTGCTCTGCAGTCAGGATGATTGACATATTCCAGAGGATGCGGGTGTTGTACAACCAGGGCCTAAGAGGCTGTCACTGCTTATCTACAGGCTTAGTACCTAAAATGCGTGTGCTAGGCAGCTGTCAAATGCTGAGGAAGGCAGAAGTGAACAATCTTGAGGGAATTGCTTTGGCAGGACTTAGGGGATGAACAGTGAATTTACCTGATTTTGTTGTTCTTGGTCTTCAATGGGTTCCAAAAAACTTGCCAAATGCACATATTCCATCTTATTATTATTATTTTTTTAAAGCGAAGACCTCATTTTATTAATGATTTTAAGGCTCTTTCCGTAAGACTTAATAGAGGCCACATTCTTAGTTATATCCCTGCTTGCGACTTACTCTGTGCCTGCTCTTCTCCCTCTTGTCACAGTAGTGCGCTCTACCTGCTGTTTGCCCCCACCAGTGCTGGCTGGAAGTGTTATCCCACATGGGATGGGGCTCCAACATTGATTTCTGAGGTCAGATAGTCATTTTGTGACATTTTTAAGTGCCACTAAATGAAATGAATGAATTGACCAAGCTCCTGCTTAGTAGACCTTGGAAAATATTCCAGTAATTCCTGATCTCTGGTCCACATAAGTTCTGTTCAACCACAGAAGTCATTCTGTAGGACTTCATTTTAAAGAAAAAGGTGGTCTTCAATTTTAGTCATCTCTACTTCCAAGCATGTTAATTTTGGAAAGCATGGTTTTCTTTTGAAATTTGTTAAATCCAGGCTAATCTCTTCAAACATGATTTTCTTTCTGTGTTTAGGACTGTTGAATGAACAGCACTTCAGCATAATAGAGAGGTCCATCTGCTTTTTGGGGAAGACAAGTAGTCCTGGCTAGTGGTCCTGGCTTTTCCTAGAAGTCCATTTGGCCTTCCTGAGAACATGCTGAGAAAGGCTTGCTTTGAGGGCATCAAGAGATCTTACTTTTAAGTCCTTTAAATATCTTAGCAGTGTTAAAAGGGTCGTATAATTCACTGTGAGCTGCAAGACTAAAGTATGGCAGTATTATTTAGCAGAGGTTTTCTCTGTGTGCATGTGTACATAGGTGCTTCTAGGGAGCCTGGCAGAATGCATATTAAAACAAGAGTGTATGAAATTGCTCGCCTGTCACATGAGCCCATTTTTTGGCACCGTCAGCGTGGGCGAACCCTGTCACTCACCCCTCCCCTTCGTGTTGGGATCAGCAGGGACAACTAAAGCTCTTGGGACTTCATGGTAGCTACTCTTACATTGTCAACACTTCCTCTTCTAATCCCTGTTCTGAGAATAACCAAATATTCAGACTTAGCAACTGTTTTTCCTGCCTAGTAACTTCATCTCCCACAATGTCTGCCTTGTAGAATGTGTCTGGATTGCTCTGTGACCTGCTGTCTGTGTGGATGTGTGTGTGTGGTTTCTTTTTCCCCCCTTGTGGGTCATTCTTTCTTAAGTCTCTAAAATCAGCTCGCCAGCTGCTTTGCTTTAGAATTGCTTAATACTTTAATTATAAAATTGTTTTTTATTATTATGATCTTTTAAAAAAATTTTAACCTGAAGTGCAAATAAAGAGTCATCAAGGGCTTCGGTGTCCTGAAATGTATGTGCATTACTCGGGAACACGGCTTACATTTAATTGAAAGGTCACTGTTGGGTGAATGAGGGCATCATCTGTTGAGTTCTCCATGTTGACATAGGATTCACTCTTACTATTTTGACGACTACAAATCATATAAATGTGTGTGTTGGAATGCAATGTATATCCTTTGACTGTCTCTTAAGAAAAATCATTCAGGTGATTAAGATCTTCGTAATAAAATTACTTAAAATGAGAGGAAGGATGCAGAAGTCGTTTGACCCGAAGATTTCAGGTGGCCTGAATACTGTAGTTTGCCTATCCATGAAATGAGAGTAACGACACTTAATACTCAGCTTGGTCAGATTCTTTATATTTTGGAAAGATGCTGTCTTGAGGTAGAACTTTGCAAAAGTGGGATTAAAATAAAAACAGAATAAAATAGCTCTCTTCTGGGAAAAAATCTCTCTTCCCCTTGATTTTTTTTTTGTTGTTGTTTTCATTTTGACTTCCTAGAAAAATCATATGCAAAACGGTAACTGAATGCTTAGGCCAGCTAACCATTTGTCAGGATGGGAGCTCTGTGTTTTGATTCTCTCTTCCCTTCTACCAGATGTTGATTGTATTCAACAATTATATATATGAAAGAATTTGCATTATGGCATTGTGGTTTTGTGTTCTCAGAAGTGTTTGGAACGTGGTAGCCATGAGCAGCCAGATTGCATGACACATTTCAGGCTTTGTTTCTGCCTGGCCACATGCACTTTTTTATATATGTATTTTTTCTCTTAAAGTTTGAGCAAAAAATTATATTGGTTTTTAGCAATCTTATGGAAAATCCCCCTTGAAGTCAATATGGCTTTAATCTGTTATATCTGTTGGACTTTTAAAGTGCAGATTTACTGGAGATGATTTGTTTCTGTGCTACGGCAATTTATTCCTACTGCAGCATTTGGAAGTAGAGTTTCCTACAGGAGAAACACTTTCTATTGAAAGATTGTTGACATCTTCACCTGTGTTTTGAGAGAGAGGAAGGAGAAATGATTTTGAACCTGGGAAAAAAGGAGGAGATTCTTTTTTCTTCTTTTTTCTTTTCTTCTCTTTCTCTTTTTTTTTTTTTTTCTTTCTTCCACTAGTAGAAGGGAAGAAAAGAAAACAAATTGAAAATTACAAGAAAAAGAGAATATAAGCCCTGGTCTATGTACATCACCAAGAACTTGGCTTGTTGCACTTAACAGTGCTCTTAGAGACTATGTGTGTGCACAAAATATTTGACCCTTGTCCCAGATTGACTTTGGTGCTTAAGCAGGTTCTACTGTTTCTAAACTTGGTTTAGGAATAGATCTTCCATTGCAGATCCTGCAGTTCTGACCAATCTGTTGTAATTTTTAGATGCTGGGCACCCATTTCTATACGTTAGTATATAATAATACATTATTAATATATATAACAATATAAGGTATTTACTTTTAAAGGTAATGAACTGTTAACCTGGTAATTTAACTTCTGTAGATTCTGTAGATCCTCTAACCAAATCTCAGAATTAGGACTGTGCATTTATATAAGTGATGTGTGAACTTTATAGTATAATTGGGAATATGTGATGCCATAATTACTAGATTTTCCTTAATAAGAAACAAACAGGAAACAAAAAGGCAACTAATATCACAATATTGTAGGAAATAACTGGGGAACAGTTCTAACTATCAACTTCCTTTTGCTAATGATGTTTTTATTTTTCCTATCTTTCTAAATTTTTGGTAAATAGGGTATTTTAACGTGCAGATGTTTTCAGGCATACCCTTTGGGCAGCACTGCTGAGATGGGTTGGTGCTGGAAGTGCCTAGCCGCTCGTGTTTTGGAAAGCTCAAGTGGGATAGCGCTAACGGAAAGTGACTTCTATCATACATCATATCTGAAGGTGCTTTCCCATATAATATATTGATTTTTATGCTGTTTTGTGGTTAGATGCGGTGATTGGCATCTGTATGTTCTGTTTTCTCTCTCAGTCGGTATGCAAAATATTGGTTGCATTGGTGTGTGAATTGAGGGGAACTGAATGAATTGCTTTGCTGTCAAAAACCACATGCAAAGTACGTACGGTTTTGATTTCTGCTTTAGTGGTTCTGTTATCATTGTTATTTACAGCGAGAGTGGCTTTTTATCTCTGAGGTTGTGCTCTTTAGTCTACTTTCCAATTGAGTTCCTGGTTTTGTGGTTTTTATCAGCAATGCTCAGTGTAGCTTCTAGAGTTCATAATTTTGTTGTTTGCAAGTCCCATTGCTAGCTAGATCTTTAGAACAGATAAGAAGAAAGTGCTTGAGAATAATTGTAGGGCAAAATACCTCCCCTTGACTAGGACATGACCTGGGTAGAAAATGAAACATCTCCCTTTTCAGTAAAGCTACCTAAGGACGTGTCTGGTTGTAAGAACTGGAGTTTTCTGGAGGTGAGGAAATAACCATTTCTCTGTGTCCTGCATATGCCTAATATCTCTCTGACTCGGGCCAGAATTGTTTAAAGGAATTGTTTAAAGGAATTACAGAAATTATGTAAATTCTGATAGAAAAAGTTCCCTGCATGTTACTTACTCCTACTAATACTTCTGCTTCATATTGTCTATACAAAATTCATATTCAAAGAAAGAAATAGCCTTGGTTTTCTCAGTTTAATGAATGAAGTTTTAGTGCATTTTAAAATTACTAAGAGTTAAAACTCTTCTATTTTCATGCGTTTGAGAGCAATAGAAGCACCTTGAAGGTGAAAGCTCATGTTTTTTGCCTAGTAACTTGCTTCCAAGAACTTGTGTTTCTTAAGAAACATCAAATATTGACATCCATGTGATAAAATTGAGCAATTACAGTTCTGTTTTTTCCCATCAATAATCTTAGGAAAGTCAGTAATAATGAAATACTTTTGCATTGGAAAGAAAGCAGAAGCTGGATCTCACGTACATGATCCATTCACTATTTCCCTGCATCCCTCCACAGGATTCTTCTTCCTAATAACAGAGTAACTTGTGAAGGATGGTGTTTAACTGTACATCTCTAACTTCTTCAGCTACTTGGCAATCTTCTTTGAATTATAACTGCAGCTATGAATTAATTATTGAAGAAGTTCAATAAAGAACTGAATGCCAACTAGCTTAACCTACAACATAACCATAAAAATCTTTTAGAAGGGTTTGTTTTCTGATGCTTTTCTGAAAAGTGGGGGAAATTTTTTAGATCTAGTGCAAAACTGAGTTGCTGTCTATTTTCCCTTCCAGAAATGCATAAATGATTCCTTAAACACTGGTATTACCAAAGCGGATTATGTGTCGTTAACAAGAGTTGGGGTGGGGGAGGCAATGCCATGACATAATTTATCTCCCTGGGGCAGGAAAACAAAAGACTCTACAGAAAACGAGCCCTGGAATTGCTCCTCTTATTGATGGGCATGAAATTAGTGGCATCAAGAGGAGGAAATTTGTTGCCAGTTTTATGCTATTTTGCCACGTCTGCTGCTTTTGTTTGCAAGGAATTCTTTCCTGGAGACTTTATTTTCGTTTTACAGCCCTCTGTGCCCTGTAGGCCTCAGGAACGCAGTCTGCTGGTGATGCAGGATTGCTTTCATTAGAGTAGGAGTAGGGTTTATAGGCACAGTAAACACCTTCTGATGGTTTGTTCCAATTAATAAGTGTATACCCCCCCATGTGCTGCAGAAGGTGATTTTACTTGATCTTTTGTGATTAGCGGTGAGAAATGTAGCTTTATTTATACAAACCCGTTTTATAAATTGGAGGCTATATTTAATTAGCATCGTGCACCCATGGCCACCTCATCTACACTTCTCCTGCTAATCCATCTCTCCAGGACTCCAGCTTCCACACAACTCAGTATCTTCACTCACTGTTTATAGAATAATAAATCTGCCAAGAAAACATTCCCTCTTTGTCTGTGAGTCTGTGGAAATACCCCCGAATGTTAACTCTGACCACAAGTCCAAGATGAGCGAGCTTTGTCTCAGCTGCTGGCAGCTCTTCCTGTAGCTGGAAGTGCCGTGACTGCTGAAACTTGATGCGTTCTCCCCCAATGCTAGAAACAGGAGTTTTATTCCCCTGGCAAGGGGAGTGTCCCGACTTTCCAGCAGAGCAAATTCAGCTCATTTGTTTCTCCTGACATTTGATAGTAACCAGACTTGAACAGGATTTGATGTATAGGAGAATTCAGCTGCATTGTAGGAACCTCCTCGGATGCTTCGCTGGCAGCTGAGGCCTGCATGGCTCTTTGGGGAGACTGCTAAAACTCTTTTCCTGTGTTACAGCAGGGTTGTTACCTGGAGAAGCAACACGTCTTAGCAAAGGGGCTCAAACGTCTCTCTTGCATTTCACAGGTCTCACTTAAACAATTTCCCTTTTCTGTGCCTCCCCTTTTCACTCCCATCTGTTTTTTGGGCAGGGTCAACATTTCTCGCCCTCCTGTTTGTACAGTACCTAGCACAAAAGGAGTCTGTTCTCTCTTGGTGCCTTTGGGCACTGCTGTTACACAAATAAAAGGCTATAAAGTTTGCATCGAACTTTTTTTTTTTTTTTTTTTTTTTTTTTTTTTTTTGGTAACCTATCTTGCACAACAAACTGCCTGTGCCAATCTGCATAATGCAGTGATGTCTTGAAGACTTGGTGGTGTAGTGTGGAGGATTGATTGTGTTTTTGTGATCTGTAAATCAACAGCGTTGTCAGTCACTCTGTGGATTGCAGACTTCAGCATAGCTGTAAACCCTGCCTCCAAACCCGCACTTCTTATTAAAAAAGTCACATAGATATAAGTTTGTGAACAAATGTTGCTCCTTCAAAAGGCAACAGTAGCAATCCTGTTACTTAGATTGATTGAACTGAAATGGAACGAAATGCTATGAAATGGCCTATTCCATATTTTTCTGTTGCTCTGGGCTTAGAGAACATCCTTCTCCCTCCCCCTTTGGCACGTGGTGTTCACTGGCCACTTAACATATTTAAAGTTGAGCTAGAATTTTAAATCAATTGTTGAAGCTTTAATTAAAGTGTTGGAAGTTGATAAATTCTGGAGCATGACTGTACTGGGGAAAGCTAAGCAGGTAGAAGATGGCATGGGGAGCCAGGGGGATAAATACTCCTGCATTTATCTGGTGGAAGTCCCAGAAGGCTGCCAGCCTCTCCAAGGAGAAAGGTGAGGTGGCAGTAATTGTGTTTTATGGATGAGGAAAGTGAGATGTGGACAGCTTGAGCAGGTTGATTGAGTTTTTGAAAGGAGCTGATGTGCACATGTCTGTGTCCTGAAGCCAACGAGCGAAATCCAGGCACTCACTTGTATTTACTGCGTAAAGGTTTCTGCTCCGCAGGAAGGGGACCGTGTCCACCATGGCCAGGAGAGCGTGCTTGGCCGTGCCGAGGGTCCTCCTGGCTGCTTCCCGAGCCGCTGCGCGGCAGGACGGGATGGGAGAGCCCTGAGCCGCCACGCGAGCGCAGGGAAGCGAGGGCAGCGGATGTGTGTTTGAAGCACATGGCATCGCTGAGACACACGTGAGACTGCCCTGCTTGCTTGTAGGTCCTTGTTTTCCTGGATAAAACTACACAATATATGCTCAGATGTGAGACCCCTGTTATTTCTGGGCAGAATCCAAAAGCATCTTAAAGTGTTTAGAGAGAAGTTCTCCCCCTTGCCTGTGATTTGCAGTCCAGAGACATGACTTGGTTGCTGATGGGGAGGGTGTTGATCAGCGTTAAACAGGGCTGCCCTGCGTGTCCGATAGTCACTGGGGAGGTGGGTTTCCCCATATGCACTCAGACTGTCCCCCAAGAAAATTTCCTTCACCTACTGCATTTCTTGAGAGGTGCCATCAGCTGGACACCTTTGCAGAGTGATGTCCTCCAGGAGAAGGGGTATGAAGGGGCATCACAGCTCTTGAGAAGACCTGGCCACATGCCGTGTCCAAAGGGGTAAAGTCGCAAAGCCATCCCGTAATACGAAGAGTGAACAGTCATCTTCACCAGCCTTGAGTCTGCCAAGTAAAATTTACTTTAACTGGCATAAAGTGAAGCTTAGGGAGGCTACAGGCTGACTGGGTGTTTTGCCCCAGACTAGTAATTTAGCTGATGTGACTTGTTCAAACCCCATAATATTTTCAATGTTGTGTGTAGTTTTTTTTTTCTTTTTTCCTCTCTTTAAACACCCTCCAGCCGGGCTCTACAAAGCTGCCTCGAGAGGAGGCCTCTTGGCACGGAGGCTGCGAACGCCACTGTGGGCACTTGGAGTAATTCTCACCTTCGTAATCTTCAGAGATGCGGCCTCTCCCAAGAGAAGAGCTTCCACGTGTTTCATGCACAGCTCGGATTGTGCTTCCTCCCAGAAGTGGCTGGTTGTGGTGCTCCATGGTTTTGTGGGAGTCGGTCTCCTCCTTGGTGGTGGTGGTGCCACTGCCAAAGGATTAGTGGGTGTCTGGTGTAATGCCAACTTACTATCCAGGCTACCTGCGTGTCTTTTGCTTCAGATGGGATTTATGACTGGAAAACAAACCTTTTCTTAATCTGTTTTCGGTTTCTTTTTTCTTTTTTTTTTTCTCTCTTTTTTGAATTTTGTTGGGTTCCTTATAGGACTGATTTCTGACTTAGAGCTGCATGTGGTTACAAAATTTTGTTCAGCTTTGTCATTCCGATGTTGGCCAGTTTCACGCAAAGCAAAACCAAACTCTCATGCACATGCTGGTCTCCTTGGCCATGCTGCAGAGAAGTGTGTGGCACCCTTGCTTGTCAAGTCAGCCTTCCTCTCAGACCGGCATTCCTGACTCTTCTTTATCTGTGTATATTTTATATTTATGTTATTGCAAAGATCAGTTGGATCAGTTTCTGCTGACCTCGCTTAAGAAATGTAAACCTCATTTTTTTTTAGTTTTAAAAAAAAGAAACTTTGAAAGCCCCATAATTCCTTAAATTGGATTTCCATTCTGAACCCCTCGCATTCAGTGACCAGAGCATTGCATGACACGTTTCTTTTTAAAATAATTTTTAGAGATGAGGATAAAATAAATATGAAATTGTTAAAAACAACAGTATAATGAAACAAACAAACAAAAGGAACAATGATGGCATAAAACTATTTGAAGAGGTATCTTTTTATTGGCTTGGGGTAGCATAAATATCCCCCTTTTTAACCTAATTTGTTTGATGTAAGGATATATCTAATAAATGCACAAGTGAGGCAGGAGGCTGCTGTTTGAGCAGTGCCATATCGCAACTCTGAGACATCTGTACTTGCTGCCTCCTGGGCCTGTCTGTATCTGGTTCCTCGAATCGGTGGATGCTCCGTTATCCCTCCCTCCCTCCTCCTCCTCTAAGTGTGAATGTTGATTTGGGCAGTTTATTCCCAGTTGAGATACAGTATTGTTTCATAGAATCATAGAATGCTTGAGGTTGGAAGGGACCTCTAGAGATCAACTAGTCCAACCCTCCTGCACACGCAGGGTCACCTAGAGCATGTGACACAGGACTTCGTCCAAGCGGGTTTTGAAGATCTCCAGAGAAGGAGACTCTACAACCTCTATGTGGTTTGATGCATATATTTTTCTCCCTACCCTCTCTTCCCGCTCTCCAATTTGGACAGTCCATGAAATGTGTTTCGTGAAGGCAACAGCTGAATCTTTTAAAGCACACCCGCTTGTCCCTGCTTTTTCCTTCTCCCTCCGGCTTGGCCGCGGAGTCTGCTGAAGGGGCGGAAAACAAGTTTGGCACCCACATGTTGGAGAGCACTGATTAGTTCCTAAAAGAAGCAGCGAGTTGATTGCTTACAGAGATGATGTAAGCCGTTGCTCTGGGGTACATCAGGTTGGATTTCTCATGCTTTATCTTATAAAGCCTAAATTAACAGCTGGTTTGGTTTGAGTTCTCCGGGATCTGACTAAAGGATTACAGTCCGTTCTCAAGTGAGTCAATCTAGTTTAATTTATTTCAGGTCTATCAAAAAAGATCAATCAAAGCTCTTTTGAAAGTAAAGCTGTAATCGGCGTGTGTACTTAGATATCACTGTTGTTGTATTTACTTTGCTTCTCTGGTGGAAAAATGTTCAGCTGCCGCTAAGACTATTGCAGTTTTTTCCTCTTTTTTTTATGCATTTGGATTTTTTTAAAAGGTTAATTGTATTTTGAGAGCAGCTGCAGCCTATATATGCTTCTAACCATGTCTGCTTTTTTTTTTCCTTTTTTTTTTTTCCCTTTCCTTTTTTTCTTTGTATGAAATCTCTGAACTCGAAACTGTACTTGAACTGGGAAGGATCGTGGTTTAGTGGTTAAAAAATACAAGTAGGAGTTGGGAATCCAGATTCCTCTGCTGATTGCTAGACCTAAGACATGACCTCAGGCATCTCATTTAATTGCTGTTTGTCTCAGTTTCCCCATCTGTACAATAGGAATAACAGTATTCAGACCTGACGTAGACGCAGAGTAGCTTGTGTTTACATAAGGGTGTGATTTAGAAGTCAACAGACTCCAGTGAGGGCAGCTCTCTCCTCACGTTCTCCGATCGGTGGTCTATATTCTTGGCTTAATTTGTAGCTCTGCCCTTAGAGGCACAAACAATAGCATAGCTAGTGCTAAGCTGAGGTTTTGGCTTGATAGAGCAGCTAATCGGATTTTAGGGAGCTGAAATGCTGCAGCCTCGGGAAGCAAACTGTTGAGTTTAATATCGCTACCAGTTTTTGTTTTTGAAAAGCTTATGGAGCCTAACTGCCCTGGCAGGCTTCATGCCAGATCAGGTATCAGTTGGCCTCCTGCCACAGACATAAACTCCATACCCCGGTCTCTTCTGGATTTGGCAAGAACATAATTGAGTGCCCACACCTTGCCTGGATGGATGCCGTGCTGTTGCATGATCTGGTAGTGCAGGCATGTGATAAAGATCATGACAGCGCAGTCCGATCTATCAATCGCACATGCGTTTGTGCAGGTTTGATTTAATTAATTTCAAAACTGATTTTTAAGGTGCTAATTTCTACATGCAGCCAAGGTAACACTGTGGCCCAAGCGAGAAAAAATGTGCCACCAAGACTTCAGCAAGAGGTTGCTCCCCTCCTTTCTGAAGTGCCGAGCCAGCTAAGTGCGAGGTGGTGTTCACGTTGTGCTGTGTGGTGTGGTCTCCTGGAGTCGCGCTGGGGTGATTGCTGAATGTTTGGGGAAGATAGGTCAGTCTGGTAGCACAGCTGGATGCCGCATAGTGCTAGCCATGCCTTCCTGGTACACAAACACTCTTACAATATGCCAAGCAACTGGCAAAGCTGCTCTTGCAGCCAATCCCCCCCGTCTACCAAAACACACATCAGAAGTAGCAGCCCTTTCAGTTGATGGAGAGGTAACAGCAGTTTTGTTTGAGAGATCTCCTTTCATCCTCCAGATCCACAGACACGTCCTGGATGAGCTCTCTGCAGTAGTTAGTCACTAGCTCATCCAGAGCACGCCCTTAAATGAAAGTTGCATGAAAGTTTGAGAGAGGCTAGTGGAAGTGAGACGTTATGAAGCAACGCTTTGCAAAACAGAGCGAGTGTCTTGCAAATACCTTGTCATTGACAAGAGGGAGGTTTGCACAGTTAAGTATTTGCTTAATAGTTGATGCATTCTCTTATGCACAGGGATTAGCTTGACCTTCTTTGTGCTTAAATAGGCCATTTCCTGCCTGTTTTCACATCTCCCCTGCTTCAGTGTTTGCTTTTGTTTTGCTGTTTTGAGTCGAATTCCCTCTTAAGTTAGAAGATTCCTGAACAGGTTTGAAAATTTAGTGTTCTCTTATTGCTTCTTAGCCACATCATAGTTCATGTAATTATGAATTACACATACATGACCATACAAGTCGACCTGAGTTTGCTAGATTAGTGACCCTTTTGGTCTGCAGCTTTGTGAGGTGGATGTCTGAGATGGCCTAGCTGATCCTCCTTTCTCTCACCAACAGCTCTGCCATCATCTAATTAGGGTGTTTACCTAAGACCAGTTGCTGTATGTATTCTAAAAGGCTCATTTTAAGCTTTTAAACTTAAGCCAGTTACTTCTGACATTTATGTACTGTATGGGTAATCCAGGATTTTTTGTTGTATAGTGAAATGACATGTTCTCATGGATTGGGTATTTTACGCTGGTGTCCAAACTCAAAATACTGGATCTTTGTGGAATAAAATGTCAAGAACCTCTTCACAGCCACCAAGTAATTCTTGATAGTCTCCTGCTGAATGAATGAAATGATTACTGGGGTTCTTGCAGATAAAGAGTATTTGTAAGGTCTTTTCCCTGCTTTTCAAGACCAAGTGTTCTTTGGGCAGCTATTCCATGTAGGTATTTAGAAAGAAACAGCGGCAGATAGGCATTTGTAGGCTGAATGAAGAAGTCTTACAATGGCTCAGCCAATTCATTTGTTTATTTTTGAACTGCATTTATACTGAGCTAGAACAGTCAGGATGCCACATGCTCTAGCATGAGGTTGTAGGACTAAGCAATGCCTAGGCTGACTTCTTGTGCGTGAGCTATGTCTGCCGCTTGGAATAGTTGGTACTCCTTTTGTAGATGTGTTCTCCACCCCAAGCGTTATTCTTAGGAATATGTTTGTAATTGATAATCATTACTGGTAGATGGTGATTTCTCTTGCTAATGTGGGGAGCTGTGAAGGCTGTTACCTACTCTGAGTGACCAATTAAAGACTATGACAGTATTTATCAATATATATTTTATACTGTTGGTTGAATAGCAAATTGACAATTAATGGATAACTTCTAATTCCTCTATTGTTTAGCAACTTCATCCTGAAACATCTCTCAGTGATGTCTCTCATTTTAAAAGTCAAGACACTGAAACAGCCTCTTTTAGATTCTCCCTTGTATCTGAACCTTTCATAAATCCATCCCCCACCCCTGTTACTCTTACCTGGGTGAAAAACAAGAAAGGGGATTCAGAGTAAATGCTAATAATTGTGCATGTAATGTAATTGGAAGCGTTTCATTGACATGCTTATATGAGCTGCTTCTTCATCTTAGTGCTTGAATGTACCACTAGACTTGCATTTAGCTTCTTATGGCTGCTCTTTGATGCAGGTAGGCCATATTATAAATAGGCTTGTTGCTATGGTGAAAATAGGAGTCCTTGTCTGCTGTATGTAACCTTCCCTTCTTGCCTGGACAGTGTATTTTGCTTTTCTTCCTCTTTCTAAATATCCTGTAGTAGAACAGAATCTGGATGCCTTTTGGGGGAGGGAATTCTGATTGGGTTGGGTTGGAGGATGGCACTTTCAAGGAGCCTTCAAGAACTTGTGGATGTTTTTTGGGCTGTGGAGGAGAGACTGGACATCTCTTTTGTGCTGACTCAGCATGACTGAGGCATCCGTGTGCTTCTCTCCTCAACATCAGGGACAGAAAGATGAACAGGCTTTCTCCTGCTCCTTCCATTACCTGGCTTCTGTCCGTTATTTTTACAAGGTTAATGCATTGTTCTAGGAGTTTGCATTTTCATGCCAATAAAATTTAAATAATGAGGATAAGATTGACTTGTACATAGCCAGGAGATGAATCTTCTGGATTCGGTTTAGAAAGGAAGGTTCCTGTTTATCAGTAGCTGCCTGCAAATTCCAAGGACTACTAGAGGCTCATTTCAAAGGCTCCGGCAGAAGGGAGTGCTCTTCAGGGATGATTGCTATAAAAGCTGAAGATGGCTGCGCCTGTCCATTAATCTGTTGAACTCATTGTTCTCCATATCCCTGTTTTATTTTGTTATTAAGCTGCATTTTGTGCAAAAGGAACTGGAAAAATCAAGGGTGACTAAGGGCTTTGTGAGGCAGCAAGCTCTTTTTTTATTTAAAAAAAAATAAAAGGGAAAAAAAAAGAAGAAGAAATCCTTCATTATAACAATAGCTGCAGCTTCCCCCCAGCCTCATGCGTGTACCTATTCCTGTGTCAGACCTGCCCCGTTGTCCTCGGAAGGTAAGGGCTGCTCAGATACCAGAGATGGCTGGTTCTGGGGTTTGGCCCAGCCACAAGCTGTCCTGGTTTCTCAGTCTCCCCAGTGCCCTTGTCCCCTGCTCATCTAGGAAAACACTCGAAGTCCGTATTGGGGACCACAGTTCAGCCAGAAACCCACCCCACCCTCTACAAAGCCACAGATGGTCTTAGCTTTCTGCAGAGGATTTCCCTGCTGGTTTGCAATAACCTTCTCCCCACACCGTCCACCTTTTCCTCAACCTCCCAGCAATGAGTCTGTTTCCAATTTAAAGTGGATTTTTCATAACTGCTCTGAAGTCTTGGAAAAGGAATACGGACTGCACTTAATTCAGGTTCAGTTCTTTCCTCCCTGTGACCTATGTTAACATTTTTAAATGAAGGTAATTAATCTTTTAAAAAAAATCCCTGTCATCCTTAAGTTGCTCTGGTAAAGTTTATGTGAAGTTTAAAACAAAACAAAGGGGCAAAACATGGGAAGTCCTGTGCATGGAGCTTTGGGACTCTAATCTAGACGTTTACATTGGTCTCTCCCTGAATGCTTCTCAGTAGCATTAGCTTATGTCCCAACCTTAGGTAGAAGGTGTATAAGTCACTGTTTATATTGACCTGAAAAAGCATGAAGTCTAGAAGTGCATGGGAGAGGCAAGGAGGAGAGTTTTGATGTGCTAACATCTGCTGTCGATGTTGAATGAAGCAATGCACAAAAAGATAAACCCTATTCTGGGGAGAAAAGTCCTGTTCTTTTACCTTGAGTAAATCTCTGGAAACTGTTGGACTTGGACTCTTTTTTTTCCTAAGCCCCTTGGGCATGGTGAGCAAGGCCTGGCCTCCCTGGTAGCTCCACAGAGCATGGTGCCATCCCTGGAACGCTGTGGGGGAGGCAGAGTTACCCCATGGCAAGAGGGGATGGGTTGAATGGGGAGCTAGGGTGGTCCATGAAGACTTCCCAGATGTCTGCGTGCCCCATTCCTGCAGGACGGCATCCCAGTGTGCTGCTGGCGGGCTTCATCAAACGGATCAAACCATGGTGGGTCATTTCAATAGGTAAAAAATGTAAAGCCAAAAATGTAGTAAACATTTTGTAGGGGATAACTTGGTGGATGACCTGCCTGTCCTAGGAAATTTAGCTGAATTTAGGTGTTTAAAAATGGGCCGGTTATCTGCTAATAGCACTTGTGTGGCCCGACATCTTATGACCACAGCGAGGAGGGGAGGGAAGCGCTGCTGGATGGTTCCTTGTGCTGTTTTTCTCCTCACATTGGAGATGAGCGGTGTCCCGGAATAGCAAGCGGGAGCGGGAACAGGCCTGTGGCGGCGCAGGCGAGGAGGAGCGCGGCTGCGGGCGGCCGTGGGGCTGGGCCCGGGCCCTGGGTCTATTTGCAGCGCTGCCGCAAGCTTCCTCTTCTCATTTCTGGAGCTCTCTGCCCCCTTGGGCCCGTGTGCCAATGGGGCCGAGTGCCTGGCTGCCTCGTGGGAACCAGCTTTAAATAGATCCTCTTTGGTTAGAGAGTGCTCGAAAGGGCAACTCGCAGGAAGGGTGTGAGGCGGTACCAGAGTAGGACAAGGGAAGGAGATCGTGTGGAAATATTTTTAAAGAATTAACTCAAATAACTTTTTTGGTTTAAAAAAAAAAAAAAAATCTTCCAAGCCTTCCAAACCTGGCTTTCTGTCACTACATTAATATGGTTATAAGAGGAGGGCTGCCGGTGAAGAGTTACTTCAGCCGCCTCTTTGGGGTGGAAATATCCGTGGGTTTTGGTTTGTGGGAGGGCCTGGCCGCGCTGGCTGCCTTCCCCAGCTGGCCGGAGAGCTCCAGCGCTCCCGGCTTCCAGGAACCCGGGCGACATGGAGAGCGCAGTTAAATCCGTGCCTGGGTTGCAGGGGAAGTGTTCGCACGCCAATTAAACGTGCCGCCTTCCCAAAATCCCGTCTACTCACGCATTGCTTGTTAACAACTCCAAGTGCACAAGGCAGAGCTGTTCCTTTGCCAGATTCTGCAGCCTCGCAGCCCATGTGCTGTAGATTTCTCTAGTTAAAAATTGAGGAGTTTTAATTTATGACCTTGGGGTAGGACTGTACGTGTGAACGGCCCTTACTTTAGATTGGTCGCCATGACGTTAATCCATTTGACTGAAAGAAGCACTTGTGATTCATATTGGAGAAAGACCTGGATCCAATTGGATGACATACTATTAGATTAAATATAGGCTGTCCCAAGCAGGAGTTCTACCAACTATTTTTCTTTATTCTTAACCTTGGTACCAACAGTAAATTACTGAAATTTGAAGCTGACTCTTGCTTTCTTTGTCCTTCCTGATAAAGACCAATTTGATAGCAAGTTTTGCAGTCTGTCATCTCCATACCAAGGTTCATTTTTGGATGTGTTCCCTGTTTTGGGAGAATATGTTTCTGGACCCAGGTGTCCAGAACTTACTCCTGAGTCATGGTCGGTTTGGATAGGTCGTGATGCTGGCTCCTCAGCAGATTTATATAGATAGAAGAATCTTTAATCCCTCTGCTAAACATCTGTGAAGGGATTTTGTTTATTGATGTGCATCTTGGTTTGCTGTCATTTGCTTCTAGGGCAACACTTCACTTTTTTCTTTTCTGAATGGAGTGGTGGTAGTTGTGAAGTTACAGAGAGCCAGTAATAGCCCTAAGAGCGCTAAGGAAGGTGTTTTTGGGTCAAATGGCTTTGCCATGTGTGATAGATATTTATGTGCTATGTATCTGTCTAGATGGGCTGTATCTAATGTTTTCTGACCGTCTATATTTGCATCTATTAGCACTATTTGTAAATCAACTTGGTATTCACTGTCTGGCTAAAACATGCCAAATAAATGTGAGAGCTCTGTTAAAATACAGTCATTATTAGGCTTTTTTTTTTTCCCTCTCCTTTGAAGGGGGTGTCATTGGCATTGTGTCTGCCAGCAGTTTTGACCATTAGAGGAAAGGAGAAATTAAAATCACAGATTCAAATTGGAATTAAAATGAAACCAGTCAACAGCAGCTGTGGGTAGCCATGTGATTTTGGGGAAATGGCCTTAAAACTGCTAAGGGCAGCATCACAGTATGAAGTAAGGCTTTTCTTTCTCAATTTTTGCTCTAAAATAACTTTATGGTGTTTTCCAAAGTGCTGGCTGCAAATTGATTTATCCCCCGATAATAGTCTTAAGTTGTTTAATTTGTCTTCTGAAAATATATGCACAAGTTGTAAAAACAAACAGTTTTTATGCCTTGTGCATTAAGCCATGCTGTATTTAATGGAGCCAGGGAATACAAGGTCTGTACAGTGTTGTGCTGGGTCCCAATGTCTCTATAGGAAATTTCTGGGACAGACAGGAAAAATCCCCTTGAGCAGAACTGGAGTGAAAATGGCCTCATATTTGCCATAAGAGAAACGGAGAATATGCTCTGTTTTGAGATCATCATCCCTTCCTTTTTACTTTGACATCTCTTGTGTTTCTCAGTATATTGACATCTCTTCTTTTGCGAAGGAGAACACTTTCCTATATAAAGATGATGTATAATGGCTTTGCTAGACTTCATTCCCATATTCCTCACTGCTGTCAGCTGTGGTGATAGTGATGGTATGGGTTGTCCAAGAGCTGCCTGTTGGTATCTCAACCACTGTAGGGCTTCTGAACATGCCCAGGGTTTAAATGCAGCAATAAAGAGAGCCTAAGGAGAGAGAGAAAAAAGTGCAGCACCAACAAGGTATAAAATTGCCTTAGTTTGCTAATTACGGATTGGAGGAAGCGGTGAATATGTTTGCAAGTTGGGATGCACAGATAAGTGGAGGGCAATGGCTTCGGGGTTGGCTAGTGCATGATTAGATTACTCTGCTAAACTGATAGTCGTGGGAACAGCAGGGTTTTATTCCTGTTGCATGGGCAGAAAGTGTAAGGGCTTAGAAAATTGGGGGTTGTTCTATAAGGCCTCCTTATATTAGTGTGAATGTGCTTGAAATGGGTACATGTATTCATCTAGTTGTGCGACTGGGCACTGCTTAGTTTACTGTGACTCCTCATACAGACCAGAAAGTATCTAAAATGCTCTCAGCCTAACTTCTGAGGTGGAGACTGAGACAGAAACCTGGTATTGGAAATACAGAATCTTCTGGCATGTCAGCTTTTGGGAAGATTTAATTGCTGGATTACGAGAAAGATCTGAATTTCAGTAGGAAACTTTTAAACTGAATCTATCATCTACCTTTAGACACTTCATCACAACGGGTGTTTCATTTAGATCTGCAAAACACCTTGGGGGCAGAAGAAGAAAATCGGTGCTAGTGTATTGATTTTTTTTTTTTTTCTTCACCCAGTTTTATTAACTTCTATTATGCAAAGTTAGTGGTAGGATGCTAGAAAGGGACGAATAACCATCTCCAACTAGTTTTCCTCGTGTGACACCATGGAGGATGGGTCAGTTTTGCACTCGTATGTATTTTAGTGGCTTGAGCTTTGTCAGTAGAGCAACAAACTCCATGGTCGGGATGAGTTCCCACCTTGCAGGCTCAGCCTGGAAGTGCTGGCCAAGTGGAGCTGCCTGTGCCTTAGGGAGCAACGAGGGTCACAAGGTGTAGTGCACAGCACTAGCTTTGAAGCACACCTTTCTTTTTCTGCTTCAGGGTTTCACATCAAGTCACACTCCCTCCTCCCACCCTTTCTTCTTTGCCATCTCCCTCTCCTCTTCCAGTTTTCTTATCATCACTGTACAGGCTAGCAACATCTTTCAGCCTTGCAGCTAGAGAGGGCTTTGCTGCAGCCAAAAAAAAAAAAAAAAGTCAAACCCAACTCCTCAAGCACCTAACCTAAACCCGGGTTGTCCTGATGTTTGTCTCCTTGTAGCCCAGGCAGCTGAGTGGCCATGAGATTTCTGGATGCCTGGAAATCGCAGCTATCTTCAGTCTGTAGAGGGGCCGTGTGTGCAGCTGCATCTAAAATTTTTATCACCACCACTGCAGGTGAAAGACTTTCATTTGGCTGTGCAGGTCCAACAAAGTCTATTTTATTTATGTGCTTCCAAGCCCTTAAAACTTCTTTTAGGGTACATCAGTAGGGAGTTAATAGAAACTTTGAAACAGGAAAAATGCCTGTGGGTTAAGCAAAAACCCAGTTGACCAACTTGAGCACAAAGCTGGTACTTAGTTGAGAGGTCATTTGCTGCAGGGGGAGAGGGAAAGGTGGACTGGCAGACCACAGATAGCATTTCCCATTGGGCAAGGAGTTGTAAACACAATTAGCAACTCTTAATTTGGGAAGCCGTGTACACTTTATTTTGCCTATGGTATGTATATTCTCGGGGAAAATGCTTCTAAATCTTACTCCACTCGCTTGTTTCTTAGTATTAGCTGAGCACATTTATTTGAGCGTTCAAACTAGATTAGCACATATATGGGCCGCTGTAAAAATAATTACATTGAGGGGAGTGAAAGTACTTAAGGGTTTATTCTTTAGAACTTAAAGACCAGCAACCAAACACAAAAACAGTGACTTCACAGGAAAGTTTGGATCAGGTTAAAATTTCCTCCATCTCAAGTTCTTTTCAAGAGAAGCAGGGTTTTATTTTTCTTAAATAAAATGTACCTTCTTAAAGACTAAAATGTCTTAAGCACCAGCATACCGCTCTTCCTTGTTTCCGCTAAATGGGATTATAAAGGATTTAATTCTGTGAGAATTCTTGTGTTGCAGGAGGTGACTTTTTACAGTGTTTTAGAGTGAGTGGTACATGACATTCTCCTCCAATTCCCATCAGATCTGTCTTTTCTGACCTGGATTTTCCTTCAGCCGTAATACCTGTGTCTCTCAAGCATCTTGGATCAGAGAGGATAGGGGAGAGGGAAGATGGGTCAGGAATAAAAACCCAATTTGAAGATTGGATAGTTAGAAGCAAATTGTATCGATTTCTGTTTGCAGGTCTGATGGTTTTGAAAGCTACTTGCTGTGCAGCTTTAAAGCTCTTCCTGCCATATGTGCAGTCAATAAATGCTAGGGACTTTGGCAGTGTCACTCGGGCACTAATCTAGCAGGGTGTTTAAGCACCTGAGCGACTTGAAATATACTGAAACCAGGTGGGCTGCTTGAGCTTAAAACTTAAGCAAGTGCTTAAGCGCTTTGTGTCCAATCCACCAAAGAGCCTTTATTCACTTCTTTCTAAACATAAATATCTTTTAAAAATTATTTTTATTTTAATTATTGGCCCTACCTTCTTGGTTTCCACCATCTCAATTTCATCAGTCTTTTTATGGCTTTTTCTAAGCTAAGTGACTTTTTTTTTTTTTTTTTTTTGGCACGTTGAACACACTGAGCATACTATGTAAGACCACAGCTTGAAATGGAGTATAAATAGAAAGGGAAAGTAGCTGTTCTAATTGCTGTGGAGTTCAGAGAGCAAACAAACTTCAGGAATTTTGAAGAGCCAGCTAGACTGTGATTTATTTATTATTTTTAAAGGAGTGTTTGGAATTCTGGTGATACTAGGGAGCTTCAGATGCAATATTTGAGTCTTGGTGATGTTCCTTTTAAAGCTACTGTTACTGACCTCAGCAGAGACTGTTCTGCCAAGGGGAATAGTTCTTGAACAGCATCTTTTCAGGTAGGAGGCAGATTAAGGTGCCTCAATGCTTTATTGACTTTATTTTTTTTTCCCCAAGTTTCCAGTTTTGGCATTTGCTTCTTCTCCTTCCCCCTTTATATATTTTCTTTATATATTTTTCTGACTGATATATAGGCAATTCTGCACTTCTTTTTTTTTCCCCCCTCCTTCTTCGTCCTCCGCCTTCCTCTTCCCAGCTCCCTTTGTATCCTTGGCTTGTTTATTGCTCATAGCATGTTTGATGCCAAGAAATCCTGACTCCCAGTGCATTATCGCAGGGCTGTGACGCAGGGCAGGCTCATGTTCCAGATCGAGGGCTTGTTTATCTTGGATCCTTCTCGTGCTGTGGAGCTGCAGCGAGTGCTTGGCTTCTCACACTCCTTCATCGACTCCATCTTCTGCAGACCCCGATGCTGCCTCCTCTCTGTGTGTGTCACTGTCCATCCTGCTCTGGGGCTCCCCACAAAAGAAGGGGGTCTGGGAAAGAAACAGATTCCGGTGGATTGTGAAAAAGCTTTACTGAGAGACTGGTGGGTTCTTGCCTATTAGAAGCTATGAGTGAAGTTACTGCTCTCTTTCCAACCCCCCTGTGGTTGCTGAATACGCTTTCAAAAGGGAGGAATTGGCCTAGGAATTAGTGGCATTTGGGGTATTACCTGGGGCTTGCAGATACGGAGTTCTCCTGCATCCGTGATTTGCAATTGAGATCCAAGCTGTGGTTTATCGCTTGGTGCTTCAGTGTGGTTTTATATTTTTTCTCTCTCCCTCCCCTGCCCCATATTTTTTGCTCTGAATATTGCTTGCCGTGCGCAACAGATGTGGGGATCTGATCCCACTTCTATTGAAGTCAATAGCCAAATTCCTATCGACTTCGCTGAGAGTGAGAGCAAGCCCCTGTCTAGGGAGTGAGGATTAGAGCTAAGTAGGAGTAAGTAAAGTACAATAAAATCAGAATATCCTACTTACTGCTTAATGCCATGAATTCTGTTTTGAAGAATTTCTGTTTTCAATCCCATGGCTTTTTTATGCTGGTGGATGCCAAGAGCTGAATTCATGGGGGTGGGGAAGAGGAGGAGTTGACAAGCCTAAGAGGGCTTTGGTTTCTAGAGTGAGGAGGGACATTGGGAGAAAGGAATGAAAAACAATCCGTGCTTCCTTCATGACCCTATAGTACAAGGACTGCAGCTGATGGATGAGGGCTTGGTTTGGCAGACGTGCTGCACTGGAGCCACTTTTGACCATGTCAACCAAGTGTCACTGTCTAATTCTGGAATGTTGTTGTGTATTATGGGAGTATAAATAAACCCACAAAAAGCTGGGGAAAGGGACAATGGCAGGACGGAATCTTTTAAAAAGAAAAGAAATTGCCCCCTTCTAAACACATGGCAATCTTAGTTTATTATTTTTTTTGAAATATGGAAATAGGGGAAAAGCAGTTATTTCCTAAAAGTTTTCCAGCAGGAGCTGCCTTCCCAAAGGAGTCCGAATCTGCTCCAGAGGCAGTTATTGCAATATAGTGGAAGGCAGTGGGTTTTTGTCTTTAGATATTGGGTATTTTGTTTTTGTGTTTGTTGTTGGTGTTTTATGTTTGTTGTTTTTGTGTGTGTGTGTGTTTATTTTTGTTCTATTGGGGGGTGAGGATTTCAAAGCACCATTTTTAGGGTTGACTCTTCCGCTAAGCTCAGACAACCAGTGATAAAATTGTTCTCGCTGGGGGACCGTGACGTCCCCACGGGCTTCCCTTCCCGCTCAAGGTGTGGTGATAAGCGAGGACTCGGCGCGTGGACTTGGATCCCTGCAGATAGCGGCGCGGCCTTTAGCACGCCGGCGCCACACAAAGAAGAATAGGCTGTTAGGCCCTTGACACGGGGCAATATAGGACGCAGGGCAATATAGCTGTGTTTTACAAGCAGGAAGACTCAGGCAAAAGGTTTGATTTTGGGTGACTCATTGAGGATGGCAAAAGAGCCCGGCACTCCTGGAGATTCAATCCTGTCCCCAGGGCCCTGGCGAGAGATTCAATCTGCTCGTCGCATCCTTCCAGGCACTGGGCTGGCCCGGGACGTTGTGTCCCCCCGATGCACGTCCTCGGTGTCTCTCTGGCTTGTGTGCAAGGTTCAGCTCGTGGTGTTGGTGGGGGGACTTGAGCGGTCGCAAATTTTAGGGAGCTGACCTGGTTCTCCCTGTAAATGAAGCAGCTGAGGCAACTTGCGGAGGCCTCCGGGTTGGATCGGCACCTGGTTTTCACCGCGCTGGTTCCTGCCGCCGCTGCGGTTAGGATGCTTTCCTCCGCTTGCTTTTTCTTTCTTTTTCCCTTCGCTCTCTCTTTTGGCCGGGATTTTAACATATATCACAGGCTGGTAGGCTAAGAGCCTGGGACTTCCCCTCACCACACTCAAAGCCTTTGATCTTTTGCTTTGGAGGTAACATCAAAAGAACGGCTGGGAAAGACAGCCAGCGCTGTGAAGTTCAACGTTCAAGTTAATAGCTTGACTGAAGGTTGTGCTGCATTGCTGGAGCTGAAGTAAACAGAGGCGATTCGGTCACATTTCCCGGGAAATTGCCCTTAATGTTGGGAAAGGGCTTCATTTGCATTCCGAATTAATCGAGATCCTACTGAAGGGCAGACTCTTCATTTTATTTTGTTACTGCTTTTATTTTTTTTAATTCCACCGCACAGGCTACAGGGGGAAGAATCATGATGATAGTTTCAGGGAGTGAAATATTCGGAGCTCTTTTACTCCCTGTTCCTAGCAGCTGGTCATGGACACACATTCACCCCTGCAACCTTGTCCTGCCGTTTCCATGTCCTGTTTGTCATTTCTAGTTTTACTCCATTTCCAAAATGATTAAGTTGAAGTCTGTTGGCAAATAGTTGCCTTCCCCCTTCTGTTAATAATAATAATAATAAAAAAAAATCCCCAACCACTCCCTGTCCAGGCTGTACAGCAGATAGCATGGACTTCCCCTTGCCAGATTTTTTTTTTCTTCTCTAATTCCCTTCCCACTTCTGTTTGAAATGCTCCTGACATGTGTGGGTGAATGGCTGGCAGTTCTGTCCATTTTTTCCATTGCCATTTTCTGCTATTTTGGTGCCTCTATTATGTGTGTGTGGGAGGGGGGAATTTTTTGTTTGTTTAATTTTTTTAATGCACCCAAATAAGATGGGGAATTTCACATGACCAGCAGGTGGGCACACCATGGGTGCAGCTGGGCACTCTGGACGTGGGCTTGGGATAGGAGGTCCAGCCGGTGGGCTGCACAGGTTACTTGTAAGTATTTAATAATTTGACAGTGGTGCTCACGATAGAGGAACCAGAGTTTCTGAGGGGCAAAACACTGAAGCCTCCGGTTGACTTCAGTGAGGTGCTTAACATTTCCTGATGAATCAGGCTGGTTATTATATTTACAAATTTGAAACATAATTATGCGTGACTGATAGGATATGGGTTTGTTTGCAGTGATTTTTTTTTTTTGTGTGTGTGTCTGTACATACATGGAATGATTTATGTGTTACACTTTATAGTAAGGTAAAGGCCAAAAAGCTGCACTAGTTTTCAAACACCCTTATAAAAGAAATGCACTAAGGATACCATTATTCCCCACAGATAGAGGCATGTTCTTCTTAATCCTAGAACAAAGAGGTAGGAGACTCAGATTAGGAGAGAAGCTAATGGCATTAATAGACTATTAGAGAGAGGAGAGTTAAAATTACTTGGAGACCAAAAGTGTGGCTCCCACTTCTGTAAATTTACTTATAAAAGCAAAAAATATTGCTCACTATATTTTAAAACACTTGTCGATCCAGAGGATGAGATTAACAAAGGAGCGAAGCCAGGTGAGCATCCAACTCCTTGTGGCTTCTTGGAAAGATCCTGCCCTGGGTAACTTTTCACCTTGGAGTGAATTAAATGCCGTGGAGGTTCAGGATGGGATGTCTGTGCAAAGGCTCCCAAGGGGGGTGACCTGCAGAGGAGACTGCGTGGCTCTTCCTGCAAGGACAGGCAGGTGTGTTAATTTTTGAGCCAATTATCATTCAGAAGAGGTGGCAAAAGGTCCATCTCTGATCGTTTTTTTTATCAGGATCTCTCATCCTACCCCTCTCCTCCCCGCACTGCTTCTCTTCCCCTCTTTTTCTCTTTTGATAAACAGCTCTTTTGCCTCTTAACAGAATAAAATTAATTATTATTCTGATTAAATCCATATACTCGTGCTACCTAAAATAGCTGCCACTAAACAGCTTGCCCTGAGGGGATGGTTTGAGGGAGGGCAGGGCCGCTGGAGTTTGCTCAGCCCTTCAGGTAACATCCTACAAACAATATGCTGCAAATCCCACATTGTTTATGGGGGACAGAAGGAGAAAGAATAGTAATTTTCAGTACATTAGCAGCTATTGTATCATTGCATGTTGCTTAATAAGGCTGATATTACATGTGAGAGGTAGTAAGCTCCTTGGTGGAAGCAGGGTGCACTGTAGTGACCTTGGTTGCAGGTCTGTGAAGATGAAAGGTGCCTCCCCACGTTACTGGGCTGGCCATGCCGCATGCAAGAACACCGGCCGCAATTTATTGCCCTGTGCAAATATGCTTCAGTCTAGTAAAACTCTCAGAAATCTGTTCAGCAACCTGTGTTTTCTTCCTCCCTCTCCACCTAAGACAAATTTGACTTGGAAATAGAACAGATTTGCTGTGTCTTGATTTTTTTTTAATAAATAAATTATTGCTGTGAAAGGAAATTCATTGATCCTTACTTGCTTCATTTATAATTACCTTTACTTGCAGTTATGTTGCCTCGTCTTGCAAAACCAGAAGACCCCTTGAAGCCCACCAGCTAACTAACATAAATTGTTATATCTCCCTTCCCTTCCCTCCCCACTCCTTCCCCCTTTCCATCTCTCAAACCTCGAGAACTTACAAAATATAAGCATCCACAATAAGATAATAAAATGCTCTAAGATTGGAGCCTTTGCTTTCCCGGCTGTTCAGTAAATACGTTGGTGTCTCCTGGATGTGCCCCGAGGCTCTGAAACCTGAGGCCTGCCCACATCTTGAGTTCTACTTTCCTCCTTGCAAAGTGCCTCTGGCTAGGAGAGCTGTCGATTGCAGCCCCCTCCCGCTCCCCTTCTCTTGTCATAAAAAGCTTTATTTTTTTTATTTATTTTTCATTTTTTTTTATTTTTTGTCTTTTTTGACAGCTGAGTGGCTATAACAATCCTCAGATAGTTACTATTTTTATCAGTGTGAATAATAATAATAAAAAAAAAAGGCACTAAAATATTTATTCGGGTCCAGGTGATTCAGGACACTTGGAGAGGATGAGGGACCAGGATCACTGACCATGAAATGCCCTGGTACCCAGAGCTCCATGGTGTGACAGCCAATGTCCTGCCATGTCCTCGTCCTGCCATGGTCTGAGCATCCCCGTGGCAGCACCACGCAGCCTGGGGACACCTCTGGCACTGGGACACGTGGCTGGCAGGGAGGTCCCTGGTACCCTCCCTGCTCCTGCTGCTTGGGTCTTATTTTATTTTTTATTTTTATTATTATTATTTTTTCTGCATGCTTGAGTCTAGAGAGAGCATGATATATGTGAGGATGGCTTAAAAAACACTCAGCATTCCCAAAGCACCGTCCGTTCAATAAATAAATATAAAAGTTGTCTTGCGGGCCAGCCAGCTGAAAATGCCTGTGCTATGTTTAGCAGCAAGAACAACATTTGGGGCTATTTGCGGATTTATGTGCTCCAGGCCGCTCGTGATGACTCCTTTGTTGTAACTTGGGGCCTGTGGCGCTGCAGGGTGACAAATGCAAGGCCGGGCTCTGGGCGGCCGTGCTGGTTGGGATGTCTGCAGCAGGGACATGTTGTGTCTGCAGGGAGAGCCGCCCCGCTCCCCCGGGCAGTGACTTAGGTGTTCTCCCTGGGATTGCTGCAGCAAAGCAGCCCGCACCTCGCCAAAATAAACCCTGTCCAGAACCACAAGAATTTGGTGCATGGGGCAGAGTCCCTCCAGGACAGGAGCTATTGCAGAGGCTACTCAGATGCTTCTCCCTTGTAAAAACAGCAACTCACAGTCAGCACTTTTTTTTTTTTTTTTTTTTGGCATTTTTTTTTGGCATTTTTTTCCCGGTTCTGCCCTTCTTCCCCTAGCTTTGAGGGGAAAAACGCAGGCTCATGCATGTTGCACTTCAACACCCACCAAAGAAAATTTGTTCTTGCTTTTTCCTCTTTTATTTCTCATAAACTAGATTATGTGAGGCAGTGTGTGTTTTCAAGATGGTGTTTAAGAAAAGTAGTGTTTTCCTTATTTATTTGTGTATTTGTTTTTGTTTTTCATGCATTGTGCTCTTTCCCTTTTATAACGTGTTTGCTGTTTGTGGCCTTTAAGATCATTTCTAGCCACTAGTTCAGGGTGAGGATACCCCAGTATTGTCTTTTTTCATTACAATCAACGAATCATTTTGCCAGAACTTCCAGTAATACATCTGATAGTCCCTTGCCTTTAAAGTATCTCAATAAAACAAATGTTAGTTTAAGGTTAGGCTTAACTTAATAAACTAAAATTCACTGCATAACATCCGCCTACCTGAAAATTTGGAATGACTTTCTGAAGGCATACCACAGGCTTATTTGAATTTTACAGGAATTATACTTATTTTTACTAAAGTGCCCCTTTAATAGAGAACAATAATTTGCTGTGGTCTCAATTCTAAGCCCTATTTGTTTTTACATCACCATCTACATTTTCTCATTAAAAAAGCAAATATGTGTTCTTGAAGGAAGAGTTTGTGTGGCTGATGATTCAACTAAGAATATTTTTAAAATACTTCATTTAAATACCATAACTGCATATTGCATTGTTTTCATAGTGCTAGAGGAAACCAAAAACCAAATACATGGAGAGGCTGCCCAGGAACAAGAGGTGACAGTAAAGATTTAGTGAATACTTCATCTGTTTGCTTTTCCTTTGATCCCAAATGATTCATTTAGTCCTCTGTCTAAATATACTCTTCCTCCTTAAAAAGGAGCCAACTCTACCTCTGGGAAGACTGGATATTTTGTTCCATGGATGTTTGAGGTATATGGGTGTAAATAGGGTGCGTGTTGCACCTGATGCATTTCTTTTTTCAGCAAAGGTCATCATGTTTATCCAAAATGTAAGGGATTTATGGATTTTTTTATTTGCCCAATCTCTTTCCCCCTCAAATTATTGTTGAAGGGGAAAAATGTGGGCTTTTCTCGGAGCAGTTTTTAGTGAGGCATTCGTGGCGTGTGAGGATTTGGGGGGCAGGAAAGCCTTCATCTTCTCCATCTCTAATGGACAATTGAGACATTCAGCTGCGGTTTGAAAGGAAAATGGGTGCGAGGGGTCTTGCTGGACTAATGCTGTGGAAGGAGCAAAGAGATCGAGGGATTATTGATAGGGGAAACAACTGGTGCTGAATCCTGGGAGGGGATATTTATTCCCCTGCTCTCTAGGAGGGATTTGGAAAGAGCTGTAATCCTGGGTTAGGAGTAATTTGTTACAGCAAGATGATACTTGAGTGGCAGGAGGAGCCTGGCCGAGGCAGCAAGACGTTTTTATTCCGAGGAGTAGCTGGTCTCGGAGAAGGTCAGTCTGACACAAATCCTATCCCAGCCCACAAGTTTTGTTTCTCAGCCAGCACAATTAACCGAGGGGACTCTCGACCTTTTATTTTACATCTTTCAGAGACATCTGCACTCACCAGAGCTGAAAGATTGCAACGAGGAATGTAGACCAGGATGTGATGCAGTGGAAAGTTTTCCAGTCAGGCTTTTTTGAAAAGCAAAATAAGGCCAGCAACAACCTTCCTGGCTTCTCAGAGGGAGGCCGGAGTATTTCTGGTTTCAGTGTTATCTCCGGGACTTTTTCCTAAGGTTGTCTTAGGTTGACTTTCTTTTTTTCTCTTTTTTTTAAAAAAAAAATAGACAAAAGTTACCAACCCTGGGGAAAGAGAATTTTGCAAGGCCTTGGTTTTCATGACAGTCTGAAATCCTTGGAGCCATCTATTCTGAAGTAACCCGTTGTTGCATTGAAGATCCATCGCATATAGAAACCGCAAGGGAGGCGACAGGAAATTCAGTATGAAATTTGCTGGGTTTACTAGAGAGTGGCTCCCGGCAGTTCACCCAGAGTTGCTACATCAACAGGAATTTTTGTGGTAGTGATTCGAGTCATGAGTTTCACTTACCCAACAGTGGGAGAAAATATGACTCTCAGTAAAACCCCATTGGGCGACATTGCAATAACCAGCAAGCATCCGTAGACGCTTGTAACACCTTAATTCCAGGATCCCAAGGGAGTTTGCAGGCCCTGAATAGGGCCTTTGACTAGTGCATGGTGATGAACATCACCACGGGAGGGTGAGAATCAGGATCCAAGATGGAAAGAGGACCTAAGCCAGCTAGTCCTATAGTGGTACCCGTGGAATCCATGGTCATGTTGCCATCTCTGCTCATGGCTGGTGGATGTAGGTGTGAACGTTGGGTGAATTGGGCTGTTTTGGCTCAGGCTGCATAAACAGAGACTTCTGCAGTCAAGTGGCTCCTTGCTGGAGGTGTAGGACAAGTTGCTCATATTGCATCTCGTGGGACTAGAGCAGAGCTCTGCTGGGGAGAGCCACTGTCACCAGCCAGGCTTGTGACAGCGGCTACTTGTATTTTCTCTGCTCTCCTAGCTTCCCCTTCTGCCATAAGAAGAAATCAAATTCGATTTTTTTTTCCCCAAAAAAATCAGGAAATGCTTGGGAGAACAGAGTGGGCAGTTGTGGCTTTCTGGTGATAGCAACAAGAGAGGACAGCAGGTCGCCCTGATCCGAGGTGCACGAGGTTTCTTGGTGTGTCTATGCACACACACCAGGAAACAGGCCCTGGTTGGCAACCAGCCTTCCATTTTGCATCCCGCTGGTGCAGCGGTCGCCTTCCCGATGGGCATAGCAGGAAAGGAGGGCGCCTGGGGAAGGCCTAGCTTAGTTAGGAGGCCTGCAACTCCCTGGCAGGCACCATAGCTGGGGCTATGGTTAAAACAATGGTGGTTGCAGAGCTCTAAGTCGTGGTTACCTCCTTTTTCTTAAGAGTTGGAAAGTTTTAAGGGAGGCAAGGTTCCCCTGGAGCAGGCCGGCTGCTGTAATGGAGGTAGTCCAGTGCGCGATCCCTCCCGAACATGCTGTCAGATACTTTTACTGTCTTTATATAATGGGGAGGAAAGGAATTATATTTTATAGACCATAAAATGCGTTCTTGGACTCCATGCAAACACTAGTTACCAATTGTTCCCTCACTCCCTGGGAGGCTGCCAGAAAGAGAAATTAAGTGCGGGTCTGTACATCGAATTGTTCAGCAAGTCTTAGAGGCTGACTTAGCTTTGCTGATTCCCAACCAGCCATACCTACAGAAGGACTGTTGAGATTTCATGACTGTTTCATTCTTTTTATAATGGCAACTCTATGCTTGAATAAAACAGAACAGGTTGCAGAGGAAATCTGGGGAAAAAGTTTGAGGATGAAGGTGTTTTAAGCTGAAGGAAAAAAAAAAAAGTAAATGAAAACTTTGTTCTCATACCTTGACTCAAATAGTGCTCCTATTTGTGCCTGCCTTTTGGAACAGTGTTTCATAGACACTGAAATGTACTCACACAACCCCTTGACTTGTGCAGTGAGGGCTGTCGAGGTTCTCGCATTGGATGTGAAAAAAAGTAGTGGTGCTTTCCCAAGCTCCACCCATGGGCTAGAAATGCTGCCTGCAGTTCTTTTGCTGAGATGCCATGTGAAAGCAGTGCTGCACTTCTGTTTCACATGAGTGCTCTTCCTCTTGTAAATCTAGAAAGTAAAATTTATTCCTGAAGTAGCTGGTTAGCTTCTGTTTATAGGGCCTTCATGCTCAAAGTCCTCAAACTCACCTGACGTCTACCAAATCCAGATAGAGAAGTTGCATTCTCTAGAAACACAAAACTGTTTTCATTCAGTATTGACGTAAATGCCATGGACCGCAAGAATATGTTTCCTGCATTTAAGAATCAAACAACAAAATCGGAATCTTCCTGACCTTTCATAAACATTAATTCTTAAGGATGCATGCATGGGTTTTCTTAAGCTCTGCGCCCAGCAGTCTCTGCTGTGCCCTTGTTGCCATGTGCAGGAAAAACAGCCTAAGTATCAGTAAAGTGTGGCGGTAGCGTTGGGATGTAGCTTTGTATCGCGTCTCATCCAGGATGCAGGAGAAGAGCTCTGCTTGCTGTAAGGGCATGGAGCCCCGTGACCAGGTCAGGAGAAGACGGTGTATTTGGTGCTTCTGGGATGTTACCTCATCTCTGCTCAGTCTGGCTGCTACCAGGGGAGCTGTTGTTTGTTTAGGTACTTGCGAGATGCAAACTGCTTCTCCCTGCCTTGTTCTGCTACAAAATGGGGATGGGGTTTGCCCTTGGCTGGCTGTATGGCTTCAAGGAAACACTTCCAGCTCCCTGGATTTCTGCTTTTGGGCATCTTGCTTTTGAGATGATCCCAAACTGTTCGATCACTAAGACATTTATGTAATTCTTCCAGGTGAGGTGGACTCTGCATTCCCCTTTTTAGTGCCCTAGTAGCACTTCATCAATGTGATAAGGGCACAGGTAAAATACTACATAGGTGACTTAAGGCTCCTTTTTCAGGGTCTCCTTCTGTATTACTGCCAGGGAAGACAAAGTCACTTAAGCTCTCTTAAGTGAACTAGTTGCATTTTAAATTAGACAGAGAACTCAGTGTTCAGTGTGGATATGCCTGTGCAGGTATACACTGCTTACCAGTTCTTTAGGTGGGTTTTGTTGTTTGTTTGTTTGTTTTTTGGTAGCACTTATCCCCCATATCTTATTAAATAACTTTTTTTTTAAGTGTTTCAGTAATTTATTAAAGAGTGATAATAGTAAAAAAAAAAAAAAATGGTGAAGATTGATGATAAATATTTCATTGTTTTAAAATTCCTTGGTTCCATTTCTTGAATGCAGCAGGGGAATTTTCTGTGCGGGAAGGAGCCGAGCCACTGAAATAAGCCTTGTTGCTCTCGTTCTAAGCAGTGCCCCTGCGCCTCTCGCGATGCATTACATAATCTGTAGCGGGGCTGAACATCGTGGGTGGTGTCTAGTTTTTCTTGTGAAAATTACTGTGCTGCAAATCTGCAAGAAATAGGAGACCCCTTAGAAAGTTTCTTCAGCCTTTCTCCCTCAATTAGTCATCTTCTAAGGGTTTGTTTTCTCACGGTGCACACCTCAATGGACAGGGCGATAATTGATGACAAAAATAATGATGGGCTCTGGAGCAGAACAGGAGCTGAAGGGGCACTTCTGAATCTCTTCTGAGCCCTAGGAGGCTTTGCCTTCTGACTTAAATGGGAATGCGGGAATGCTGGTAGGTTGCAGACTTTTTTTTTTTTTTTTTTAATGTTTTCCAAGTTGTATATCCTCTTGCAAGTGTTCTTCCACAGGGAGCCGTGATGGTGGTGTTCAGTGCTGCCTTTGTTCCTGTTCCCTTTCCCATAAATCGCAGCCTTCCCCTTTGGTCACCTCTATTACTACCAGACTGGCATGGGTTAAAATTTACCTGGATGGGCCCTCAGATGAGCCAGCCTAAACTGCAGAAACTCCTGACCTGAAGTGATGTCCTGGTCTGCGCTTCCATGTGCTTCTGCAGTTCTTGATGCTGAGTAGGGGAAATATTGAGAGCAGAATTAGGGTTGGCAATATCGTGATTTGCGTGGGATATTGGGACCCAGGACGGAGTACAGACTCAGAGGGTGGAGATGCAATCTGCTAGCTAGCATAGGTGTTGAAGGAATCGTGGGATTCCCAATCCTGGGGCCTTGCTCGTGCTCCCAGGTCACCTGGAACTGCAGCGGTTTGCCCCAGTTCCTGGTAGCTATGAAGCCCCAGCTGTAGGAAACCCAAACTGGGAAGTACTGCCTTCCTGCTGCTTAAAAATACAGAGTGGCTGCAATTGCACTTAGGTATGTACCTGCTGGGGACGTGGCGGGGGGCTCGTGGCAGTGGGAAGAGCAGAGCGGTCGGGCAGCAGGGACAGGCGGGACGGCAGCGCGGGAAGCGCCTGCGGGCACCGCGCCGCCCCCCGGGACACCGCAGCGATCGCGGGACCGGCCATCGCTGCCAGGGGCTTCCTAGTCCCAGATGCCACCACTGGCTGTTCTGGGTGACTCCTCCACACGCTCATGGGTGACACCTTTGTGTGCCCTGGAGAGCCGACTTCCCATGGTTATACTGGACAGGAGGCGGCTGCTGTGAAGCTCAAGCCTAGCTGCTCAACATGGCAGGACCTTCAGGTTGCTGGTGAGATATGTAGATGTCGTCTTGTAGGACTGAAGGGTAGTTTTGATTAAAAGGCTTTTTTTTTTTTTGGTCTCTTTTGCAAAAAAAAAAATCTGGACCATTCAAATCATTTGCCTTTTCCTCTTGTGCTGACAATTTAACAGCTTTTTTAAAAGCTTTGGTTTCTCTCAAGTGTGCTCGCCCCATACGTACTTTAATTTCTGTGCAGAGGCCTGGAGCTTAGGAATTATTTTGCTTAAGCTCTCTGAGACTTGCTGTAAAACTTTTTTTTTTCTTTTTTTTCCTTTTTTAAGCACACACACATGCTAATGATCCACATCAGATCATATTGTTAAAGAGGGAATAAAGCACTTAGGCCAGGATGACATTATTTTAAAAAATGCTAAGGGGAGGCCAGCAGAGCCCATTTGCACAGTTTGGGCTCTGAAATAATTTGCCGCGATTTGTTGGAGTTAATTTGTTGAAAGGCTCCCGCTTCGTGCAGGCGATCCGTAACTTCCACGCTGCGGCGCGAGGGGAGCGCGTGTCCGGCGCTGCACGCGGAGGCTTCGCTTCCCGAGCGCCCGGGTGGGGATTTCCCTCCCTCCCAGTGCAGGAATGCAGTGGCAGCAGCGGAGCGCTGGGAAAACCGGGTTCAGTTTTTCATGGACTCCTGGCAAATCAAAGTTGCTGCCTGGCTCGAATGTGCATTCGGGGCCGAAAGAATAGGATTTCCTGCTATTTAGTTGCCGGAGGAAGGAAAGGATTTACCTCTGGGCTCTACCAGCGCTTCGTTTTCTCCTTCCTAGCGAGCCACGTTGCCTCGTACCCCATCTTGCTCGCAGCATCGTGCACGGGAGCAAGCGCTGCCCGGCCAGGCAGGCTTGGGGCCCGGCGGTGCCTCCGTTTGCTCCGGAGGAGGAGAGCGCGGCGCAGGGGCGGCCGCCGCGACGTCGCTGCGCCGGCGCGCGCGGCCCGGCCTCGCCATCTGGATCCCGTTAGCCCTCTCGGCAGTAGGGCTGAGTCTCATTTCCTCCAACCAGTAATGTTATATAGGCAGTGATCCTGCTCTGCCCTAACATAATTGAAAATTATGTGTATTGCAGGCTCGCCGCGCTGAAATGTAGACTCGTAAAAAATCTGTGGCTCAGGTAGCCTGTGGAGATCGAACTTGGCACACAATGAAGCTTTTATGTAAAGTAAGAATTATAAGCCACCGCGTCAATATTGTGTTACAGGCATGACAATTCTTGGGCGAGGAGCCCCCGAGTCGGGCCTGTCACCTTAAACAATGCTAATATTTCATAGTGTGTGCGCGGGGCCGGCTCCTGCCGCGGAGGCTGTCAGTCCATGAGCCCGACACGGGCCCTGGCAGCAGGCACTGACCCTTTTTGTTTATCCGATGGACAGAACATCTTGCCCTTGGTGGGGCTGGAATGCAAGCTTGGAGGCTCGCCACTTGGTAGAGCATGTGGAAGTTGCTGTAGTGACCCTTGCACACGACTGGGGCTGCCTTTTCCTTTCCTTTTTTCTTTTCTCCTTTTTTTTTTTTTTTTTTTCTTAAGCATTCCCCCCCCCCCTCCTTGTTCCATATGTGCAATACACACTAGTGGAAGTGGAAGTTGCGCGTGTGCGCGCGCTCGTGTGCAAGAACAAACCTTCTGGCTTTGGCGCTTTCCTGCTGGATTCCGCCTGAATTCCCTTCCAGCTGTGTCCAAGGAGAGAAGCAGCTTTGGCTGCAGTTTAGCTTTTGCACTGCAAGATTTCTTGGACCCTCCTCGGCAGGGGTGGGTAGCAGAAAGGCTTTACTAAGAGTCCAAACTCCAGGGTTTTGGAAAGCAGGAAAGCACAAGTGATCATAAAATCTTCTGAAACTTTTGTTCTTGCGCTTAGCCTGCTTATCCGGGTGTTGAAGCATTCACGCCGAAATCGCTAGTTCTCCCGAGACCAAGGTAGAACAGGAATAATCACACCTTCCTGCCCAGTTGCTTGCTTTTTTTTAAAAAAAAAAAAAATTTTTTTTTTTTTTTAAAAAAAGGGAATTTAGTGCTAGTAAAATGAGCAGGATTGACAAGCCTGAAAACTGCAGCATCCATGGAATAATTACGGACGGGGTCTACGTGAGCTTCCCAGCTCTGCTGTGCCACTGCGTCTCCCTGTGCCCTTGGGGACGGTCTCAGAAGAGCCCGAGAAGCCCTGTCTGAAAGCCCGTGTGTTTCCTGGCCTGACTCTTAGGACAGCCGATGACCTGAGCTTCGTTATGGCTTGTCATGTTGGTAGGAATATTCCAACGTTGCTCACGAGCACCTTGCACCTGTCCCTTTATATGGCGATGGTACGATCACCACGTGCGTAAGACAGCTGATGGGCTTCTGAAAATGCAGCAGTTGACTTGTTTAATAACACCACCCACAAATCTTAAATGTATCAGATTTCCCTTCAAGTTAAGGAGATTTCAGTCAACTTAGGGTTTTGGCCCATTTTCCGTGTACTCGAGTTGCATTTTTAAGCATTTTTTTGAAACCACACAAGGTTAGAAAGTTACTTTAATATAATCTCAACTTTTAAATTTATGTTGTGGTCACCTATATTGAGGAGAAGGGATTCAATACAAAAGATCAAATATCTGGAGGCTCACAATCAAGTCATAAAAGCATTAGAAATGCTAGTTACAGTCGGATAATTCTGGTCTATTTGGGTTTTAGTTCTTGTTTTTTAAGAAATGCTGTAACAGTCTGGTCCGCATTGCACAAATCCCAAACGTGAGGATGAATAAAAACAAGACTTCTTGGAACTTGAAGAACTCATGTGAGGCACACGTCCAGAGCACGGGTTGGTTTGTTTGGGTTGCAGTAGCTCCAAAGCCTCAGGTCCTCCAAGCGTTGGAGAAGGGTAATGCACGTTCCTGCTGACTTGCGCCGCGGTCACCTCAGGCTTGGGGCAACGAGGCCTTTCGTGCTAGGAACTGCTCAGCATATGTGAGCAAATGCGATAGTGATGTGCTGAAAACACGCAGTGGATCCCTCTCCTTCCATGCTATTTAGACACAGCTTCTGTTGTCAGCTTGTGGTGACAGCGGCTGTTTGCGTGTGGCTTTCCTTCAATATTGTTTAAAAATAAATCCTTTTAAAAAAGTAATGGCAGACCCAGCTATTTCTCTAGGCATTTTCTAGGAATAGCTCTGTTAGGTCAACCAGTTCAGTGGTTCTATATAGGATCTTAGCAGTGGTCTGATCTCTATATGCAGCTGCTTTCATTAATCCTGGGAGGGGGCTGAAGGAAGGTGCCTTCCCCACAGCACCGGGGAGGGCTGCGCTGACCCGGGTGTGTTTTAGCCCCTGCTTCTAACGGGCACAGTGCAGCATCGTGCAGAGGGCAGGGCTTGTGCTGGAGTGAGTTTAGATGCACTGTGCCCAGGGTGCTGGGGCTCCCTATTTACTCCACAGGGTTAATCCTGCTCAGCACGGAGCACCGCGCCGATGCAGCAGTGCGGGTGCCAGCGCCAGGAGGGACCCCGACGGATCACTGTGGGATCCAGATGAGATGCCTGGGTTCTCCAGCAGCTTTGGTGGGAAGATGTGTGCGTCTGAGGGCCTGAGTTTCAGTCTGTGTTTGACCCTTAATTCCAAGGGAATGCTCTGCGGCTTGTTGTCGTGCAGGAAAGCTTTTTGTGTGTTTGTTTGTTTTTCTTCTTTGTAAGTCAGCACCCCCTGATGCTGCAGACCAGCTGCTTTTGTGACTGTGTGCTGGTATCAGCGGCATAAATAAGTCCTGACTGTGCCCGAGTGCCTGGGTAATGCACCAGGAGTGAACGCGCCAGACTCTCTTCTGTCTTGAACATCATCAACCCGAGAGCTTATTAAGTTTGATCTTATCATTGAATAAGTTACACTGTGCAAATCCCTTAAGAGTTGTCTGCAGAAGGCTTGTCTCCTGGGGATGATGAGCAAACGGGGAAAAAACACATGGGACTTGGAAAAAACACATGGGACTTCCAGAACCCTGGTGAAAACCAGAGAAAACAGGTGTGGGACGCAGCAGTGCTGTGTGTCCAGCACGGCTTTCCAGGGCAGGCCTCTGCCTCCCATAGCTCTGAGAAGCCCAAAGAGCTGCCCTGGTGCATTTGTTGAAGAAAGGCAGACAGATAAATCATTAGATAATGAGATCATGTTCTTAACCCAAGATGTGTGTTTTCCCTCTCCTGAGACTGATAGTCCACCTTCCCTTCCCTTGTCCCATCTTCTCCATGCCTTTTTTTTTTTTTTTTTTTGGTATTTTATTTCTGTGTGGGTTTTTCTCCCTCTTCTAGGTTTCCTATGTAATAAAGGCAATGTAATACTGTCTTTGCAATCTGCTTTATTTTCTTATTTCTGAACCGTAATGTGATGGCATGAAATTGTTAGTGTTCTGCACAGGGTCTGTCTCACACAAACATGCAAAGTTGCTTTAATTTTTGTTTCAGTTCCTTGCGTATGTTTTAATTTATATCTTTTTGCCCATGTTACCTAAGATTTGTTGTTTTTGTGTTTTTTTTTTTTTTTTTTGCCTTTCTTTTCTGAACTCATTTTTCTTTCCCCATTTTTGTTTCCTCCATCCAGTATCTGCAGATGAAATGGCCACTGCTTGATGTTCAGGCAGGGAGCCTTCAGAGTAGACAAGCCCTCAAGGATGCTAGGTCTCCATCTCCAGCACACATTGTTGTAAGTAAACGCAGAAGATGTTCTTCCTTTGTTTTAAGAAAGAAAGAAAGAAAAAAAAAAAGGCATTTGACATTAATGGCTTTGGCTGTCATCATTCTTCCTTTTATACAAACCAAAGGATAAATCCTTCAAAACAAACAAAACCCCTAACAAGCCCAGGGTAAAAAGAGAATACATTTTCAATTGCTGGGCTGTTTGTGAAATTATCATTCATGATGCTTAACTCTGTGCTTCTTAGGGAAGCTAAAACTCCCTAAGTTCTAAAACTCCGCACTGCAAAATTTACTGACAGTGAAGTCTGATCAAGTTGGTTTGCAGATCTGACTGAATGGTGAATTGAAGAGAATGAAGAGATACTTTTGGAAAACATTAAAAAAAAAAAAAACTGATCTCCTGTATCCTTATTGAAAAAACTTTAAATATTGGAAAAGTGTGAATGAAACTTTGTGAGAGTTGGTCAGCATTTTGCCTGGGTGAAGGCTCAGCAGAATGAAGCTCAACAAGGGCAAATCAGCCTTTGCTTTATGATGATTTCTCATTTAGAAAAAATGTGTTATCAAATGTTTACTGCTTGCTGCTTATAAAACTATCTTTATTACAGGTAGCGTTGCTAATAATAGCTTTGTTATTAACTTCTTATTATGTCAATTAAATTTTCATGCTTCTATCATAAAAGCAATGTTGAATTTGAAATGTTCAGTATATATTTGCATGTGAGGGGTTTGGGGTTATATTTTTATATATCGTTTTTTTAATTTTCCTCATCCTAAAATGACATCCATGAAGCTTTTAAAAGAAATGGTCTATTTGCGCGGTATTATGCAATAGTGGCAGAAGGCATTAGCTTGTCTTCCCCTATAACCAGCTTCAATGCAATTAATTGCCTATTAGCACTCATTTAGCTGAGATATTTACCTCTGGACAAGATGGCACACGGTTAGAATATTTCTTTTTATATTTATCTTTTATTATCTGATTTTATTACTTTATTTTTTTTATAATTAATGGTTTGGAAGGTGAATCCTTCCAAAAAGAGTGTTTTTTTGTTGTTGTATAGTCTAAAGCTGATGTAATTGATAGATGATATGAGACACTTGCCAAAGTCATTGCAAAACAGTGAAAATTGAGTGAAATATTTCAGGGGTGAGCGTTATTCCATTGCTGTCTCCTTTAGCTTGAGAAATGTCAGCCCTTTGTTCCAAGCGTCTTGGTTTCTTATTTAGGGAAAAAAAAAAAAGTTTTCCTATCTTGTAGAGGTTCTCACTTCTAAAATAGACCTCTGCACGGCAGAGAACAATGAGCCCAGGGCTGGTATTTGCTTAGTCAAGATCTGGTGCTGGTTGCTTCATTTTTGCAGAGTGACTTGACTTTTCCTTCCTGCCCACATGGGCCCTCGCTGCAGGAAGAACTTAGAGAAAAGATACTTGTCTGGTTATTTAAGAAGGCTGCAACCACCAAAACTTACCGTCCTCAGCTTGCTAATAAGAAATAAACCAGAATAACTTGTTTTCGTTCCTTTTGTGTCCTTCCTCCTCAGTGCTCTGCTCGAGCAGAGGCTGGACGTGGGGCAGGTGAGGGCCCTGCTGGCACGGCAGAGCAAGGCCAGGAGAGCCCAGCTCCGTGGTGGGCGGGTAGGAGGCTTGCACAAGGTAGCAGAGCACTTTTCCTAGCTGGTTATAACCTTGTGGAGGCAGGTTAAATTTGGTGGGTGAGCAAGCTGGGGGGCGATCACCTGCACTTTCCATTTCTGGGCATTGGCTTTCCCTGCGGTCTCTTCTTCCTCTGGGGAAGATCTGTTTTCCATGAGAAGCAAAAGCAGCTCTCGCTCCTCCTGTGATGCTGGGCACTTGCAGAACGGCCCAAGTTCTACCCTTCGGCCTGGGGGGTGACCCGGAGGAGCGGACAACACATGGATAAATAAACAAAAAGGGGTACTGTAGGCTCTAAAATCCCCATCGTCTTGGAAAATAAAGCAAAACCTGTGTCCAGGAAGGCTGAAGTTGATCTGCTGTGTATTTTGACCATTTATGGGGTTCTTATGGGTCTCTTTAAAAGCTGTTTCGCCCTGCAATTCAATAAAAAGCATATTTACCATAGCAACCACTTAGGCCGTGAGGAACATATACTACCTCGGAGATGGAGGCCACCTTCCAAAAGAGCCACAGCTGGCATTTGTAATGTGATCTTTTGTGCTCCTTACAATGTTCCAGCCAAGGGCAGTGGGGGAGCCGCTGCGCTGGGTGTTTACAACGGGGCTGTTCCTGCAACGTTTAGTGTCTTTCTAATGGCAAACTGCTCTGCCTTGTTATGTTAAAATAGGAAGAAAAGCTGAGTTTTACACGCTTTCCCCTGGCACCCTCCCCAGGCCACATCCATTATGTGGAATAAAAATGGCTTTTAAAAAAAAAAATTGTAAATCAAGTCAGGGTGGGTAATGGCATTTGGGGGACGTGGCAGTGGTGGGGAGGAGATGAAGTGGTTGCAGATGCCACATGGATGGGGATGTGCCAGGTTTGCTGCTGCTGTGCATGCCCAGAGCACCTGGGACCTTGCTCCTCAGTGCAGCCCTCTGCATGTGAAAATGTGACTTTTCTTTCTGGGGAGCAAGGAGGGAGATTTTGCGCCATGGTTATGAGCGTAATATGTAACGTAAGGGGATGTACATTGGTTCTCAGTCCTTATTACTGTTTTTTCTGCTTGCTGTGGGACTCCATACCAGTTTGCTGTCTGGAAGTCAGTTGTACTGCCTCAAAGATCTATGGCAAAAAAAGCCAACATCCGCAAATGATTTCTTATCTTTCCTGTATCTCTGAAATCAGGATTTCAGGCTAATCTTTATAGCTGGATTACAAAGAAAGGAAAGGAGAACATTTTTTTTTTCTCCTTTCTTTTCTTACTTCTTTTTTAAGTTCTTGCCTCTGATGACCATGAGCACCGTGTTAGGGCTGCACTCTTTACATCCAGCTTAGGTGAAAGTCCCCTTGGCCGCTGCCGTGCAGGTTTTTAGCTTAATGACTTGGGGCTGCTGAACATGGCCCGTCTGTAATGTCTTAAGTAGAGACTGTGTTATTTGTGAGCTGTGCTCCTTTCAGCTCTGTTTAAGGACTTTAAGTTAAGACTACAGAAACCCAAGCAAAAGACCAGCGTGAATAATTTGGCTGGATTGCCCCCAGTACTGAGGGCTGGGTTAATGCTGCTTTTCATGGTGCTTGAGAGAGTCTCCAAGGCCCATAATGAGAAACAGAATATTAAACTGAAATTATGTTCAGCATGTCTTGAGGAAGGTACAGCATGAGGCTCCATTTAAGTCCAATGCATTTATTTGCATTTAGGTGCTTCACTCGTCCTCCAAGACTCTTGCATCTTGCTTTGGCACAGTCATGCTGCTCGTCTGTGTCGAAAGGTGAAAGAAAACTAGGGGAAAAATTGTTTTAATAGTATGCTATTAAGCTTACTAGGTCAAAATTTTGAATTCAGCCTGTGGATAATACTGTTAGGGGAGTGGGATTTTTAAGGGCTTTTTAATGATTATTTCCCTCCATCCCTTTTTCTCACTTTGGATTTCATTGCGGTTATTTAGACTCCATAAAATACAGGTTTAGCAGAAGTTTTGAGTCTAACGCAGTCTCCACCTGAAAGCTCTCATGCCACCCTAAGCTGACAGGATGCTGGTTGTCCCATTCAACATGTGCCTAATGACATGTCCCCTTCATTCGCAGGAGCCAGTGTGGTGAGATGAGAAAATTGGGATGTCCCGGGAGCGGGATTCTCGCAGAACAATTTTCTCGTGTAATATAGACAGGCAGGCAAAATGAGTGCACTGTATCTGCACCGTCTGAGGAGCTCCAAAATCTGCTCGCTACACAAAGAAAGATCCTTTAAAATCTTTTTCTTTTTTTCCCGATATGTTTTTCTCCTTAATGCTGTAGGAATGCAATGCTGTTCTTTCCTGTTCTCTGCAAAGTAAATATTCGGACTCAAATATACCTTGTTTTGGGTGGCCCTATGGGTGAAAGAGCATTCTCTGGACAGGGCCTCCTGCTCTCCTAGCTGTACAAAGATTTGCTTTTAGCTTCCTTTGTACCAGTCAGAAACATTTTGAACCCCAAACGGTGATCTTTCAGTACAGTGTATTTCTTACAAAATGGTTAAAGTTTTAAAAAATTCCTACGTTTTCTTCTTGAGGGAGGCCTTTTGAAGTATGTGTAAATATTACCTTGGGGGAGGACTTTTAGTCCTGTTTGGCCTGGGTTTTCTAATATGTAATGAACGCAACCATGAAGTAGACTGAATCCCCAAGAACAAAGAATCACTGTGCTGTAGTGTATCTTTTTTTTTTTTTTTTTCCTCCTTCTTGCTTAAGGAGGTGAAAATGTGTTTTCAAAACATAATGTGACAAGCAAAACTTAAGGCTAACTATCTGAAATATACTCTCTGTTCTCAGCAGCCTCCTCAGTGTGCATGGACAGCAAGTATTTGTGACCGCGTTCGGCAGCTTGGAAGGATGAGGAGTCATTTCCCATATCATTTACAACTGAAGCTGCACAAGTTTGCCCTCCCTTAGTCCTAATTTCGTTCAGTCTTGGCAGGATTTGCACTTGGGCACTTTGATAGAAGAGCAAAACATCCACGGGCAGCTGTGAGGTTTGCTTTACCTGCAGCGTTAGGTGAAGGGAAGGCAGGTTTCCTTTT
This sequence comes from Tinamus guttatus, assembly GCF_059628265.1. Lineage (NCBI taxonomy): Eukaryota > Metazoa > Chordata > Aves > Tinamiformes > Tinamidae > Tinamus > Tinamus guttatus. The sequence continues at coordinate 2,006,416 of NW_028288848.1, read as the reverse complement.
GGTACTAGGTGTGGAGAACTGTCCATGTGTAGGGAGAAGGTGTGTGTGTATGTTTGGATTATCCGTGCTAATGGTTAGGGTACAGCTCTGTGTAGGGACCAAATATATAGATTTCCAAGACTTGCCTTGCAAAAACACCCATGCAGGCTGAGTTGGAAAGCTCCTTTAATGACTCTGTTTTCTTTTTAAAATGCTCCGTACTTTATTTGGCTAATTATTCTGGCAGTTACAAAGTAAACAAAATGTTTCACTAGTACATGCCCAAATGTGTGCAAACATCTTACCCTGAATTTTCAGCGTTGCATGGAATTTAGCCACAGAACGAATTAAATATGCTGAGAATTTTGTGGTTAAATCTTTCACCACTAGTTCCTTTGGATTTTTAGTTGGGTAGGATTGCATTTTTATAATCTGTTCCAACCTGAATGTTTAGGACTAAGTACAGAATGCAGCTACCAGAAGCCCGATAAAATGATCTTGGAGGGGACTCCTGTAAACCATGCACATTCAGTACCTGTGATATGAGTGGTAAACCTAGTGCTTCGTTTGTGCAAAGCATGGAAAATGTGTGACCACCCCAAAAGTCATTCACTTTGCTATTTCCTATGTTTGTGACACACTCTGCAGCACAGTGTCCGTCCTCTGCAGAGCCCATTTGGGTGCTGGAGGGAGCCCCTGTGCCTGAACGCTGAGATTCAGGGGTTTGTGCCCCGAGTTGTGGAACGTGCAGGAATCTAACGCTTGGGAGAGCGTGTGTCAGTGCTAATGCACCTTCCCAACCTGGAGGAGCCGGGAGCCGCGGGAGCAGCGTGAGGAACTGTCAGGCTCCGCTGTAGTCGAGAGGGCCGCGAGCAGCTCCAAGACCTCAGAAGTATTTGGCTGTTGGGATGTCTCGGCTGTGAGTAAATGCTGTGAAATGTATAGTGCTGCCAGTCCCAATTGTTCTGGAATCATGAGTCAGGCCTCAAAGGATCATGAGGGTTGGGTTTTTTCTTTTCTTTTTTTTTGTTGTTGTTGTTGCTTTTTTAAATAATACATTTTATGTTCTCTTTATTTGTTCTCTGGTCGCTGAGCCTGGAGGGCATATTCAGCTCACATTTCCAGGCTCTCTTCTGCAGTAGTCAGGAGCTCGCTATGTGTTTTAAATGGAGGCAGAGGTTCTTTCCTAAAAGCTTGACTTCAAGGCGGCCAGGCTTTAAGCAAAAGGCAAGTATAGCTAGAGCCACTGTAAATCCTAAGAGTTGGCAGCATTAAGCATGGCTTATGGAGAAGGTAGCTGGGCAAGCCTATGAATATAAACTCAGCACCATCTGTTGAGTATCTTTTTCTTCTGAACTACTCGGCTGGACTGAGAGGATATCCTGCCTGGCCTTTCTGGCTCCCAGGCATTGAGGGTGGCTTTCCTTGAGATGTCTGCAGTGCTGCTCACTGTCAGCTTGTGCCGTGCCTGGCTCCGGGGCTCCTGCTCTTGCTGCTGAGATAAGGCCGCAGTTCCTCTTGGAGTTGCAAGTTTATAGCCCAAGATACAGGAGTGAGCTGGCATCGGTTCTGATATCCTTGAGGTGCTGTGCTGCCACTCCTGCGATGAGCTGGAGCCCGGAGCTTGGGTGTTGAGGTCTGGGTGTGCTGTCGTGGGGATGTTCTGACATAATTTGGGTGTTGGAACTTTCTGGATGAAGGCAAAGCAAGATTAGAGCTTGCTCATTATTGGTCTTTAAGTACAATGTAATGACACTGTCTTAAATTTGGTTGCACCTGCATATGCTGCAAGCTTCCCCTTTGTGTGCTTTGTTTATAAAGTATCCAATATGTCCTGAATGCTACACAGATTTGGTCACTAGATCCTGACCAGCTAGTTTGGGATGCAGCAAAGCCTCAGAGAGCAACATCTCAAGGCAGAAACTTACATACGAGAGAGGATTTGGAGACCTGTAGCGCTGAGGAGCCCAGGCTGTTTGGAAATGCATTCAGTCTCTGTGCAGTTCACATTATGCTGGAACAGGCGCGTTAAATTAACTTGCTGGCCTCATGCGGACTGGGCCTACAGTTACGCGTTGGCAAGAGGTCGGCTGTCCCGCAGCAGAGCCGATAGGAGCGCGTCGCGAGGCGGCAGCTGTCGCGTCCCCGGTGAAGAAGATGGCGGCCGCCGCGCGCGGTGGCTTCGCCTTGGCACCGGCCGCGGCAGCGCCGGGTGATGCCGGCGAGCCAGATGGGTGAGCGTGTCAGATCAAAGAGGATGTGTGCGGAGGGTGGCAGGTTGGCACGGCGGCTCACCACAGGTCTCCGTCCCCTCGCGCTGCTCAAGGTTGTGACTGCTCACTCTGAAGCTCGGGGAACGAGGTATTAAATAATGCAGCCTGCTTTGGAGCCAGGGATTGGGTTGACTGGAGCACAAGCAGCAGTTGTGTGTGTCAGCGGCTGTGATAAGGCTGGGGAACCATTTTTGCCTGGAGAGCTGGAACCGAAGTCTTCCATTCTCAATATAGCTTTGGGCTTGTTGACACAGAACGGAAAAGCCCAAATACCTAGTCGAAGTAGCTGTCTTGGAATAACTGGGAATAATTATCTCTCCGTGTGGCCACTCTTATTCTGCACTAAGAGGTCCTTTGTGCAGTTTAGCTTAATCCGCTTTGGAAGTGGATTAAGCTAAATCGCACAAAGAAACCCTTAGTGCTGAGTAAGAGTGTCCGCATGGAGAGAGAATTCGAAATTCTGCTTTTTTTTTTTTTTTTTAAATTCACACTCGAGCTGTTTCACAAAACTTCTTCCACATGCAGACCAGCCCACTTGAATAGAAGCCTCCTGTTTTCTTTCTATACAAGATCTATGTGCCCTGCCCAGGTGCTGCAGTAAAGGAAACAGCACGTACTTCTCATTAAAAGGAGAGGAAGGAAGCCGGCGTTGCTGGCCTCAGGAGCACGTGCTGGCCAAGTTGCTCAAGACCAGGAGTACTGCAGTTCTCACCCGTTGAGGTGGTTCGGGATGAGATTATTCATCAGGCACTTCACTTTCTAGACTGTTTACACCTTGTACTCTCTCCTACAAAAGAAACCAAAGGAGGGTGTTTTCTGTCCCATGTGAACCTCTTTGGCAATGGAGGACCCTCCTGGATAGCCTGTGGTGGGGTAGGTGGAGGTGTTGCACATAGCGAGGAGCGATGCCCTCATAAAACAACCTCCTTCCTGGAAACCCTCCCCTAAGCTATGTTTTGTGCCTAATTTCACCATGTTCTGTGCCTAATTTCACAAAACTAAGCTAGAATTTGTTGTCAAACAGACGTTTCTTTGAATCGGCAACTGGCAGCCTCCCAGGACCCCACTTCGAAGGGCTTTGCCTTGAAGTTTGGCTTGTGCCTGGCAAATACGGGCGAGCAAAATCATTGCGCGCTCTCCCAAAACAAGGTATTACTCACTCTGCCATTTTACCAGTGTAACTAGGAAGGTGTTGAGTAATTTTCCCAAGATCATTTGAGAAATTGATCTCCAGATCCTCATTTGAGAGGCACACATTAAAAAAAAATAATGAAAATAATAATAATTAAAAAAAACTCAAGAAGAACAAACTAAACATCCCCTCAGGTAGCTTTTCACATCTAAACCTAAAATCCTAACGTATCAGACCTTAGAGAGAGGTTTCTTTTGGTGCTGTTTACATACTAACAAGAATCTGCTTATCCATGCATGCTTGTGTCAGATGTACCTTGTTTTTCATCTCTTGGAGTTAGGAAATTTTGTGGAATTGAAGCAATCTTTCCTTTACCCTCAACAAAAAGTAGCTTTGTAGTAGGACCAGCCTGTATAGAGAGTATATGTATGTAATGAATGATGGTCTGGAATGAGATTCTGGGCATGCATGGCTTGAATTTGAATGTGTGTGCCTACAGGAGGTGGAATGTTTTCTGGCTAGCTTTTCTGATGGAATTTAAGAAATAACTTAATCTTAGGGTGTTTTTTATTTTTATTTTTTTTTCTTCCAAACTCTGCTCCTCCACCTTCCTTTTGGTACAAATTAAGGACTTGATTCTGCTGCTAAGCCTTACAGTGGTAGCTTGCGGAAAGATGTTGATCTGCACTAGTTTCCTAGGAGAGTTGAGCCGTTCTGTAATATGCCTTTTTCCTGTTGGCAAGACTCAAAGACTTCTCAATGACTATTACTGTGGAAACTAGCTTCCCCTTCCCGCCTTCTTTTTTAGTTTTCAGGCCTTGGTTCAAGAAATCATTAAATGTGAGCTAATGTCCATCCCGGCTCAGGACTTTTAAGTATGTGCTAAAAATATTTTCCTCTATAGAAATGGCTTTCTGAATTGAGGTGCTGGAACCTAGCTTGCGAGAATTATTTTCAGATTTAATGTTTATGAATTAAGCCCCACTTCCTGAGAAATGGCTGTGGATTCTGCCTGTCGTTCCATATAACAAGTACCAAGAAAGGGATGGGAGAGAAAGAACAGCATGTCTGGTGATCTGCTCCTTTTGAATTTGTTCTTGTGTTTGAGGAATTTCTTCCCAGGGCTAAGGCTGTAGAGGGTGTGAGGGAGGGTTTTGCCTTCTGTTGGCTCGTCTGCCCACTGGGAAATACACAAAATCCCCATGGTCTCCTGCTTGACAGAAAGGATGGTGTCTGGGAGAGGAGAGACAAAATGACAAAATCTTGCCCGGCCTAACACAGCAGAGCTCTGCAATGTTGCTGTTGTGCCCTGTGGGCCTTCGGATGCCTGCCCTGTAATACAGTAACGGTGATGATGAAGGGAGAAAGCAGAGCGAAGGGACTTGAAAGCCTCAAGACTTTCTCAGTTTGCTTTATACAGCCGTGAATGCTTTTCCTGCCAAATAGCTGCATGAAAATAGTATCATTAGAAAACCCAAACTGGTTGCAGCACAGAGTTTTGAGCGATACTTTTCCCTGGCGGCAGAGCTTCTGTCGCTGCATGTTGGGCATGTCTACGTGGTTAATTAATATGAAGCAAGCGAGGGTTTGAATTGCTAAAGCTGTAGCTGCTCCATGCTGACTCCCCATCTAGATGCTTTCCAGGCGTGCTGAGCACTTTGGAGGGAAGTCATTTAGTGGACATGAAATAACCTGCTGCTAGTTAAGGGCTTTGATGGCCACGACAGGTTACTCTGGGACAAGCGGTGGTGGGAATTCAAGGCATGCCGGTAGCTCCACCATCACTGCCGGAGGGGTAAGCGTGAGGCAGCAGATCCCATGTTAGCTGAAGGTGAAGCTGGCTCGCTTCTATTTCGGAGCAGGTCGTGCGCCTGGGCAGTTCCTGCGGCTGCAGTGCTATAAATCCGTGGTGAGGCTCACTCTGCAGGAACTTGTTGGGTTCATCATGCCCAGGGCATGTCCAAGGAACGTCCGCTCGATGGGCGGCTGAGCTCCACTGAGCTCGTAGGCAATCGTGGGGACACCTCAGATCGTGGGGACACTTCAGATCACCACTCTGGGGAGCCTGTGTGATGACTAAATGGTGAGAAGATGTCAGGGAGCAGCCTGGCTGTTGATGGGAGAGTAAAACGGCCAAGGAGACAGCATCTTGTTTAGTTTCTGGCTTCCTTGACCTGGGTATCCTGGTCCACGCATGGGCTGCTGAGCTGGTGCTCCAGCTCTTCTGCAAAGTGCCTTCTCGTTGTGTTCACTGCTGGTCAGCAAGTGCCTTAGTTTGGGATTGGGGAACCAGGGCCATATTATCTTCCACATCTCTTCAGTAATGTCTCCTTAAGAAGGCTACATTTTGCTGTTGCAAATGAGTGGGGGATCAAAGCAATAAGCACAACTTAAAGATCATTTCGTTACCACTTTACTGCCACCTGTAACGAACAGGATTTAATAGGCGAGCTGGTTTTCAGAAAAGCAGGTTATGATGCTGTCCCTGCCTCGAATTGCGCAGTGCCAGGGCTGGCAGAGATGTAGAGCTCCTCTGCCTCCAAGTTCATCATCCCAACTGAAAGGTCTTTCTATCTTGGAAGTGTATATTTAATACTCTGGTTGTCTTTGCCCATATTGATGTAAGGGACAAAAGGCAAAAAAATTGTCACTTACCTGTCCTTAAGCACAGATGAGTTTTGCACTGTCCCATGGACGTCCAGGAGACTTTTAGAAGAGAAATGTTGGTTCCTGGCATCAAAGAGTTAATAGAAGCGAGTGCAGTACAATAGCTCGTTAGGACTTAAACGTAGGCTGCAAACTCAGAAATCTTGATAATTTTGGTCTATAAGGACACTGAACTTTCAACTCTAGTTCAGCAATAATAAATGCCTGTTAAGTAAGGCTTCCTTTTATGAAAAGAGGGTGGATAGATGCATTTCAATGGGCTCTGAAAGTATTGCTACTTATTTCAGCGGCTGCTAGCCAAATGCATCTGGGCATGGGAAGGCATTTCAAGATCTACACAAAAAAGCACTTTGACGTATAACCTTTGTGAGTGTTTTAGCAAACCTTACTGCATTTGGAAGCAGCACTTTATTTATTTATTTATTCATCAGTCCCTTTCTTTTAAACTTCTTTTAGAGAAAGCAAAACAGAAGCAATTTAATGAAAATGCAATTCTGAAACTGTAACCCAAAGTGTGAGGTGGTGGTGTGTGATTGCCTTTCAAGTGCCTATATTCATAAATAAATGTATCAGTGCTGATTTTTGGAGGTGGGGAGATATCAAACCACTCAGAGGCAGTTTGGGTGACTGCTTTCTGGTTTCTAGTCTTGACACCCTGTGTGTAGCCTCCCTAATTAACCGAGGCTCAAGTACGCAGCGACCCACCAGATAAATCTGGCTGTGGGCATTGGTCTGTGCCTGTAGGAACCTTGTTGCAAGGAGGAACCGAACTTTTCAGGAGTCCCTTTGTAAGCAGGAGAGGAATAAAAGAATCCCGCAGATTTTCCTGGAATGGGTACGACTGAAACCATGAAGTGCAACGTGCAGTGCTGTGAACTGCTTGGCTTCCGCAGGTCTGGATGCAGGAGAACTTGTGCTGGGGACCCCCGCGAGCCGCGGCGGGGTCTGTGTGTGTGTTTTAACCGTAGACCCCCGCGGAGCGGGTGACAGGGCTGCTGCCGGGCGGCCGGGCCTTCCCGTGTGCCGCGCGTTCCAGCGGCGCGGGGCGCGATACGGCCCGAGCACACCCGGCAAACAGGAAACGCCGCTGACCGCCGGGGGTGCTTTCCACGGAGATAAAGTATGGAGGGCTCAGCGGAGAGCAGGGGAAAAAGCTCCAGGAATGGGGGGAGAGGGCGGCAGGGTGAAGCAGAGGGATGTATTTTGGGCCCGGCGCTGCCGCCGTTACGAAAGCGCAGGCAGGAAATGCAGCCAAGGAGCAGCGGGGAAAACGCTGCTTCGCTCTAAGATGTTTGTTTTACTCCATGACATGTATTTTCTATTTTGCTGCCGGGTATCGGCAGTGGGTGTGTGTTTTTCTTTCTTTTCTTTCCTCTTTATTTTTTTCTTTTTTAAGTTCCTGCCACTCTGGAGTAGTCTCCAACTCCCTCCTATCCCCATGCCAGTTAATAGTCAGAGGCTGTTTTAAAAGTCTGAAATGAAGCAGTGGAGGCAGTTGTGCATTTTCCTTGCCCCAACTTCGGTATTTAGATACCCACATAGTTATTTTCTCGGGGATCCTTTTGGAAAAGCACGGACAAAAGCCCCTCGGGGTTAGGAGGTGGCTGCGCAGGGCAGGGGGATGGGACCAACAGGTCCCCGGGCGGGCAGGGGGAGCTCCGCATCGTAAACACACCATAGCTTTAATAAAATAAATGAAGTGGAGCCTTTTCAGCTCCGGGCAGGCTGCATCGGTGGAAGTTGGGCTTTTAACGTCCGTAGTGAAAATTGACAGGCTGAGAACTGGGACATAAACAAAAATGTCAGTCCCTGGGAGTCTTGTTCACTGGACAATGTCTCAATTGTTTCCTTGATTTTTCGCAGGCAGCGGGGGATATTGGGAGATTAACTGTTTACCATCCGAGCGGCCTTTGGAGGTGCTTGGAGAGCGAAGAAGTGGCGGAAAAGAGCATTTTTGTTTGGAAACGATTAAGCATGTCAGTGGGTGATAAGGAAAGGTCACCCTGTTCTCCACATACTTGTCTGCTGTTCAAGTTAAGCTTTGCCCTTCTCAAATTTGGTGTACTTTTTGTTCCTTTCCTGGCTAAAAAATGTGGTGGTTTTTATTTTTTACTGAGGAAAAATCAGATTGAGGTAGTTATTTAGAAAGTGGGGAAAGTGCAGGGGTGTTAAATTTTAATTTTTATTATGTCTTCATTAAGCGGCTAAGAGGCAAACTTGGATATTTTAACATTGATGAGATTATTTGGAACAGGCTGAAATACGAGATAAAGAATGCCCTCTCTTTTAAAATCTGCTTTGCATTTTTGTTGAATTTTTTTTTTTTTTAAAGACCATCTTCAAAGAAGTCAGAAGAGAGAAGAGGAGTTTAGTTGTCTCATCATACTTTTGCTTTATTTATTATAAAAACAAACACTGGAGCCTGTTGCATACCAGGCCTCTGTGGGCAAGGTTCAGAAAGATGTAACTAGTAATTCTGCACTCGTCAGGCTTTGAATACGTGTTTTGTTGTGGGCGAGAGGAGGGCAGGGGAGAAGACAAACTGAAGTTGCTTCTTCAGGGTGCAAAAGCTGTTGAGGTTTTATTTGCAGGAAGATAAACCTGTTTTAATAAACGCACTCTTGCCTCAGCTGAGTGAAGTTGAAACCTTTTTCAGGCTGGAAGCCAGCTTGCTTGGTGTGCAGCAGCCTGGTTTTAAAAGTCTGGGATGTGCTGAGGTTGCTCTAACTTAATTTATGGAATAATAATGTATCCCATTTTTGTATCCACACATCCTCAGGCTGCTTTGAGTTTGCATGCATGCTCTCAAGCCCCTTGCTTGCTCTTGCATTTAAATTCCTCATTCCCCTTTTCTTCCCCAGCCTCCCAAGCCCATTCCCCCATGACACATTTCATCCCCACTTTTTATAGGCTTCTGCAAGCCTTGGCCTTCTACCTGCTGGGCAGGAAAGTGCCTCCTCAGTGAGAGCCGCAGACTTGCAACATGGCAAAGCTTCCACCCGGTGAGAGCTTCCTGCCCAGATTTCTACTTGAGGGAGGTTCAGGTGCCTTTATGTGTCATAAGGAAGCAAAAAACAACTCGCTGCTCTCCAGACAATTCCCTCTGCATTTTGCACTGAAAGGAGAAGGGGAAAAAGGGTAAAAATACCTCGCCTGAATGTGCCCAGATGCTGTGCAAGAGGTTGGTAGGGAGAGCTGTTGTCTTCTTCACAGAAGCTGGCCAGGCCTGGAGATAGCGGGTGCTTAAAGAATAGGCCAGGTCCTAGGCTGCATATGTGGCTCCATGTGTATTTTTGAATTGATACTGTTTTCAAAGATGCAGAAAACAAAAGTTGTCAACATATTGCAGCAATTGGTTTCCTGGTTAAGTACCCTGAGAAGAGCTGGATTTAATAATTTGCAATTAATCATTCGTGCAGTGAAATGAATTGCTCTTCCTGTTAGCTAATGATCACTGAAGAGATCGTGATTTTTCTTGAAATTTTGTGTGTTACTCAGAGTAGTTTCAGTGCTTTGCCTTGGAGATCATCCACGAATGGTTCTTCGGAGTCGTTTAGCTCTTTTGAGCAGGCATGGAGAACATGTGGAATGTTTCCGTTCCCTGTGTTGAAACAGCAAATGATACTTTCTAATTAATAGAAGTTTATTTTCCATGAAGATGCTCCAGTACTTGCATAAAGTTCACTGTCTTGGCAATTGTCCTTTCCACTGAATTCATTTGCTGGTTTAGTCACAGAAAGCAGTAAGATTTGTCACTTAATGAATTTCTATTGTTTGCTGCGCGATACTAAAAGTAAAGCTAATCCAGCTCAGGTTGTTGTTTTCTTTTGCATAGAAGGAAAGAAATCAGCATTACTATTTTGAAGAATATTTTCCTACAAATGTTTTGAATTATCCACCTATTTCTAGATATAAATAACAGTCCCTTTATTTTGAAAATAAACTTATTACTGATAATACTAGCTTACCACAGATTCTCTACTTCCTTGCTCTTCGTGATCTTCTAAAGAGGCTTAACTGTTCTTCCAGGTGAAAAACAACAACAGTGGGTTTTAGACCTATTGCAGGCCATGGTTTTGAGGTGTCTTCTGTATGGCCGTGCTGTCTCTCTGTATAGAGAGTTGCCCTTGCTAGCTTTCAGGGTCCCCTTTTCCTAGACATCCTAATAAGCAAAGAGTTAGTTCTCTATTTTAGATGAACTAGTATGTAGGAAAACAAGAGAAAGTGATGTTTGTAAATACACGTCATCTGCAATCCTTCATGCATGTCCCAGGTGGGCTGACCGCATTGAAGAACATATTTGGTTCCTCTCTGCTTCATGCCTGTGTCTCAGCAGGAGATCTGTGGTCGTCTTACGGGATGAACACACTCCCACAGGATTCTGTGGTACCACTGCAGTACCATTTCAAGTACCTCTTTATGCGGTACTAGAAACCACCTCTGTTCCCCTGCCTGGTGTGGGGAGTGAGCAGGAGAGGAGATGAAGTCCCAGCTTTGCTCCTCAAACGTTTTCCTGGTGAAGCCTCAGTTAAATACATGTGTTGAGTTTGACTAGGATTGTCCCCGTGGGCCACTTCTCTCCAGCATCTGCTGCTCACATATGTGAAGGTGATGGTGGAAGTTCTAGATAATGGTACTTGTCACTTATGTAGCACTTCATGTATCCAAAGTGCTGAACAAAACCAAGGCTGCGTATCAGGCCCCAGGGGGAAGAGGGAGCTGAGTATTATTACCCTCATTTATGGGCAGAAAAGCTGAGATGCAGAGAGGTTAAGTGGTCTGCCCAAGGCCTCACAAGGAGTCAGTGTCAGCTCTCAGATTAGACTTGGAGTTTTCCTGGCTCCTGCCGTCATTGTGCAATCAGCTAGAGTGCATTGCCTCTGTGAGATGCTCCTTGTTGAGCATTGGAAACTTCATGCCGAGCCTTTCAAGATGTGCTGCAGAGACAGTGTTGGGAGGCAAGACTGATTGTTCCTGCTTATTGCAACATATGCACGCAGGATATTTTACGAAACCTTCAGAGAGGCAAGAACTAGCCTTCCCTGCTGGAAATTCCAGGCTGCAAAACACAGCTCATGTAGCATCTCATTGTGCTTCAGCTCTGTGAATAGCAGCGCAACCCAGCAGTGAGGAACACTGAGGTGAAGTAAAACAGCCCTTTGGTATCAGCAACATTTCACAGCTTTTAGGGAGCCCAGGCACAGTGAGGGCCACTGGTCTGCAGGAAATAATGTCTTGTCTACATGAGAATTTGCTCTTGAGCAGCTACTTCACAGTGGTTCTTCTGTGAGGATTCTCATGTCCCAGAGGGAAAGGCTTCTTTCTAGTTTAGGTTAGTGCACTTTCAAAGTAAATTAAGGTAAACTAGGAAGACACTGCTTCGTTTATGCATAATCTAGAATGGATATTCTGCTTTAAAATTATATTTGTGTATTTCAGATTGATTTATCTTTCTTATATGGAGACAAGGCCTCATTTCACAAAACAGAATTTCACTGGGATACCAGGATTGTCTGGCCTTGTGGTTGGAACGCCAGGCAACGCTCTGCCACTGTTAGGTGATGCAGTTTCTGGTGGGTCCATGCTCTTAACTTCCTTCAAGCACGCAATGCAACCTTGTTTGCCTAAATGCCAAGCAGTTAAACCAGCTACTCAAGGCCTGAGTATTCTGGTTGCTGCTGAATGCAACGTGACTTTAAAAATGTTTGGGGAAACTTCCATGCTTTCAGTGGTGTCCTTGCGTTTCTGATGCTCTTGGGCTCTTGTAAAGCAAAGCCATGGGTTTTAACCACTCAAGCCCCACGGCTCAACATGGGAAAATCCAAGGCCGTTTTTTATTATTATTCTTATTACCAGCTCTGCCACCAAGCAGTCTTGTGTCTTTGGGTTTGTCACTTGATATCTTTATTCCCGTGAGAAAGCAGGCGTGACCTTCTCACGTACATGCTGTAAGGCTGAGTTTGTACGTGCGGGCTCATTTCCGGACTTTATACCAGCCCTTATGCCCAGTTGAGTCATTGCATTCATTTTGCAGACTTTTATGCTCCTGTTTTCAATGGGGGAAAGATACCTCTATGGAGCAGGATTTGCAGCACACACTCTGCACATGGGCTGCAAATTCCTTGTCCCAGTCCAGGCTTGCAGAACCCTGTGCTGCCTCTGGGGCCTGAGACCACTGTGCTCCCACCTGCTCCCACAGAAAGTGCCGGCATCCGGAGGCTGCTTTGGGGTGACACCAGCCACCCCTGGAGCTGAATCCAGATCGGAAGGTTAAACAGGATCATACACTCATTTGTCCTTCCTTAGCACTGCAATCAGTTGCTTGCTTTTATTATTATTAATTCCTCTTTCCTCCTTGTTTACGAGATCCTGCACCAAGGCAAAGGCGGCGCTGGAGGTTATCGCGCTGCGTGTTCAGCAGTGATCTCGGGCAGCGATCAGAGATGCACCTCGGTGCTCTGAACTCTCACACCACGATGGAGTATGTCATCGGATAAGGCGTCCAGAGACGTTTCCCCTTCCCCCACCACGCACATGCCAAAATAAATAGCTGATATGAAAGTCAAGGTACAGAAGCCAGATGGGTTGTACAAAAGGTCCTGCCTCCCTTCTGTAATTATTATTATATTTTTAATAAATTTCCTGGTGGGTTGAGGGACAGCCTGCAGAGGAAGAAAAAGATGAAGAGATTTAGGGTGTATTTTCGAGCAGTAGCGTGTTCCTTCTTTGAAATCTTTGATTTTTTTTTTTGTTTGCTTGCTTGTTTTGTTTTGTTTGTGTATCTGCTCATTTGGACTCTTTTTTTTTTTTTTTTTTCCTTCCCTTCTGCAAATGGAGGATAGGAGAAATTGTGTGCATGTGTGTGTGCTGCCCTGCCAAGCAGAGAAACTAAGCAGACAGCCTCTATTGCTTTTGCTCTCACATCTCTAACTTAATTATGGGGGAGGCGAGGGGTGTGTTGTGTTTAATGTACTCCATGCTTCCAAAACTCTGCACTCTCGCATGCTGGGGGCTGACCACTGGCACAGGCTTTCATTAATATTTTTTATTTATCCTCCCCTTCTGAATTATTACTGTTGGTTTGAGGGCTTGCTTTTTTTTTTTTTTTTGTAAGGGAATTCTTTTATTTTTATTTTTATAATTGCTTCTGGGTCTACAGAAGTGCATGTCGAAAATCATCCCAATGTCACTAGTCTTTAGCTCAACAAGAACGCTATAGAAACGGAAGGTTCTGTCATCCATCAGATTTTCTGTTCCATTTGTTGAAGATGAAAGGCGAGCGAATTTAGTGCTCACTTTCTTCTTCTTCTGACAGTTATTGATCCTCCCTGGAACTCTACAATTCGCATCCTGATCCTGCCATGACACGGGGAATCCCCAATTCATTATGTGGGTGCTCACTAGCGCCGCTGCGGTGAGGCTGGGCTGCCCTTCGCCTTTCAAAGCCGTTTGTTATTTTTCAGCTGCACTTTGTGAGCTGGGCTTTTTTTTTTTTCCCCTTCCTCTCTTCTCCTTGCCCCTTTTGCCTTATGAGACTTTTAATCTGGAAGCTGTTAATGTTTGGGAACAGCTGCTGTAACAAGAGGTTTTAAGTGGTTTCAGGGGCTTTCTTATTTGTGCCACATAGGAAATGGGTGAATCTTTTCCTCTGAAATGATGGTGCAGAGCAGGGAGAGGGGCTGCAACCTCGTGTTTTCTGGGGTGCGTTTTGTGCTCCTCAGTGATACTAAGTTGTCAGGTTAGAGACCCCTCCTGGGGGAGAGAAATCAGCCACCATGTTACAACCAAGACTGGGGCATGAGAGTGTTTATTTGATAGCTTCCATCTCCAGAAATGGGGCTGCAAGGAGAGGAATCGGTATAAATGTGGCAAGTATCGTAGCCTTGGGTGCCCTCTCCATCCTTGGCTTGTAATTGAAGATGTGGCCATATGGGTGGCTGCAGAGATGTATTTTCACTACCTATGCCCTGAGCTGGCCAGATGAGGCCAGACACATGATGTTCTGCACGCTGGAGTTGCCTTCAGCCCCAGAGCAGCCCCAGCACATGGGCCCGGACCACGTGCAGGGCCATCCCGGCCCTGCTGCACCGGCTGCCCTTTGCACTGCGCCGCTCGGGGCCGTGCGTTCGGGTGACGAAACCTCGCACGCAAACGTTCCTGCCATTTAAATTGTTTAATGTTAACGAAACATGTTGAGCTTGCAATGAAGACGTAATCTATTGGTTACCCTCCCGCTGGGCCATACCCAAGTCAAGAGCGCTGCCTTTTGTTTGCGCAAATTTTTATGGAGCCCGTTGCTCTGTCCCTTTTGACTAGCTATGGGCTTGTGTCCGCCTTGTTCCCCCTGTCATCCCTGTTCTCCCGGCGCCTTTGTTACCGGGGATTACTTCGCCCTTGGCCAACAAAACGTATTTCCCCGCAAAACCCCGGTGAGGAAAGGGACCCGAGAGGAACAGCCTCTCTGCAAAGACACCCGGCCCGCCTCGGCGTCCGAGCTCCGCGCGGGCCGGAGGAGAGGGCGGCCGGGCCGGCGCGCGGAGCTGATCGCAATCAGGCTTCCCCCAGCTGCTCGCCCGCTTTGCGGGAGGTTGGCGGGCCCGTGAGAGAGGGAGTTTCACATCTGCTTTTGTTTATCCTTTTTGCTGCGGGCAAGGCTGAAAACTTAATAAATTGCATGAAACCTAAGGAAGCATAAATATAAAAGAGTATTAGATAAATTACAGCAGCCTGCTTACCTGTAACATTTTTTATAACATAAATGGTACGTGTGTATTATTTCTCTATAAAAGCACCCACATGCCCCAGCCTCACACTGAGGCTCCCTTGTTTAAACATTCCTGCGTTCTTGCTCCTTCTGCTCCTCAGCTTCCACCTCTGGCTCCTCCCTGGTTTTAGCATCATTCTTCGGTGGCAGGCGCTTAACACACCCACACTCAGAAGAGGTGGTGATGGTTTCTCGAAGAATATTTGTAAAGCGGTTTTAAAGCATTTTGGAGCCTCATTTCTGAAGGAGCAGATGAAAGAAAAATCCTTGTAATGCTGGTAGCATATGCACGCTGTACAAAGAGTGTATCTCCTGCTTTCCTTAATATGTGCCTGTGTTTGCTCTAATGTTCTCACCATTTTTTCAGCCCAGCTCTCCTGGCAGGGGCAGGGATGAAAGGGGAATTGTGAGGGAGAAACAATGAACTTGTAAAACAGGCACCTTAGTAAGAGATATTGTAGCTTCAAATATTTGCAGCTCCTTTGTGAAAGAATTGGCATTGCACATTAACCTTAATATAAGTGTAATATAGCATGCATCTGAAGGCAGAATCGAAGAATATGAATTTCTGTGGCTAATGGTTTTTGAATAAATTCAATACAATTGTCTGGCAGTTATTAACAGAATGTGTGAATCAGGGGCTATGCAACACTGTATACTTTGAAGACCTTGAACTATTTCTACCAGTTGAGAGCTGTTAGACAGAATCTGCTGAAAATTAGCTTCATTCAGTTCCCATACAATATAGTGGACTGTTCTGGCAAAAAGCATTCTCTACTAGCATTGAAAATAATAAATTCTCCTGTTCTTCTGTCCTGAATTGCCAATAGCATCTGACAGAGGTCAGATAACCTGGGCTTTCTGTATGCATGTGTGTGTGTGCTTGTGTGCTGCCGCACATAGGTGTGCGTCTGTGTAAGGAGATTCATATCTTTATGCAAACACTGTCATGTAATTTGTGTTACTCTCTCACCCAAAGTCCTCAGGTCACAGACACCCAGTTCTCACTAGTGACCAACTGAACCTGCAGAAATTTGTGTTCCCTGCTCCAAAATGAGAGTGCACTTGCTGTGGGCACTAACAAAATAACTGGTGCCTGAACTACGCAGAATGTCATATCAAGTGTCTGCGGTGGCTTCATTTTTAAAATGAATTCTAGAGAGCCAATGCACACCTTTTATATAACTATTCTTACGGTGGGTAGATGAGTTAATTTTCCATAATTGCTAATATAATACCAAACGTGTAAAACTAACTCTTAACTATCCATTTTTATTTATTTATTTATTTATTTTCCTCAACAGAGAGTACACAAGTCTTAATAGAGGCCTTACAGGCTGTAGTTAGTGAAGATATTATATGGAGAAAGCAAGAGATTTGGGCGTGGGGAAAAATGAAGATGCAAGCTTGACTGATATCTTAGGTTTTAGACAAGGAATAGTAAATGACTGGATGGAACAAAGAACTGAGATTCTTATGCACTTTCTTAAGCTAAAAAAGCCAAGAGATTGGATCTCATGGCAATAAATTGGTAAGCTGTTGGAATGGATGGCTTTAAAAGCTACTGAATGCTTTTGTATCCTTTTCCTTTCCTAACTCTCTCTATCTTCTCCAAATGCTGTTTGGAGGCATCTCTGTGTTTATGAGACTAGACACCATATACTGAATGGACAGCAATCAGCTTGAGCTTATTGGCAGGGATAATGGGAATCCAAATGTCAGTGAATGACTTGAAAAATCTGGTATTCTTGGAGGACTTTTTTTTTCCACTGTGAAAACAAGTCATCCATTTTCCGATAGGATCTGTAGACAATAGCTCCCACAACCCCACTTGGTCTCTGGAATATTATAAGATTCCATAGTTGTGGTCACTTGTAATTGCACATGCAGGCCACTAGCGGAAAGAGTGTTGGTCCCTGCATTGAAGTGATTAAAGCTGAATTGCTCATCCCTGTCAGGATCATTATAATAGATGTGTTTGCGATGCTCTGCAGATGCCTGTGTTGGTGGCTTATGTCCCTACGTTTGCAGTCACAGAAGGCGCTGAGACGGTGGCGTCAACCAATGCCAAACTTTGCAAGCGGTTCCTTTAGCCCTGAGTCCTCTCGCAGCATGTGTGGGTTTCATTTTGAAAATCTAGGATTCCCTGAAGGAACTGGAATCTCTGGGTGTTGCAAAGTCCTTATTAGGAAATTGGGAAGATATACTGATGAGTCTGCCTGTTTAAAATCAGATAGGGCAAGAGTTCCCACCATTATTCTCAGTCTGAAAGGATTATTAACTAAGTTGATGTTTTAAATTAGAGTGAAAATGGAAAATAATAAGTAAGCAAGTGATTTCCTTGAAGTTTGGGTATGCACAATATTAAGAAAAAGCAGAATAGGATAGTTGCTCTTGGAACTGGTCCTGGGGTCTGCTTTTCTGTTTCCATTTTCCTGTGCTTTCCATAAATCTGAATTTAACTCTTTCCTGGGCATGTCCCAGTAGTGCATGCTTTGTATTTGTTTCAGTTTTCACTTTTTGTGACTGCAACTCTTTGCAGAATTATAGCACAGTTTACTTATCAAGAGGGCATGGCAAAAACAGGCCCAGATCAGTCTGCTTACACATGGTCCCTCACTGTTTGGAGTCAGCAAGAAGCTTTGCTGGCATGGACATGGTAAGATTACAGTCATAATATACTGCAGCAGTGTGCTTTTAATAGATTTTATTTATATGGAATGCTGAAATCTGTGAAAATTTTTGTTGGGACTAAATATTTTAATGTCCAAACTTAGATGTTGTAATCGATCTCACACAGTCTGTTCTAGCAGAATAAAATCCCTTGTGTAGGCAGTAAGTCTTACGAAGTTCTCATGCTGTTCTTTAACTTTTTTTTTCTTCTTTTTTTTTTTTTTTTTGTGACGTTGGTTGTGAAACTCTGGAGCAATGGTTAAATAGCCAAAGAGTACAAGTCCTGTCGCCCATACTAATTCTCTTTGTTTCTATTGTAAGCCTGCATGAGATATTAGTGTTCTAATGCATTGATTTTTATGTCTATGTGTGGGCTGGGGGGTCTCTGCTAGACTGTCAACTTGCTTCTTCCTTTCCAGGCTGTTAACAGCATGGAAGAGGGAGAATATCTGCCTTAGCTGAGGCCTTTCCAAGCCGTGGACAGCCTGTCCTCCGTCTCCCTCTTTGCTGTGCGCTGCTTCCCGTATGGCCAAGCCTCCTAGAAGCGTGTCCTAGGCTGCTTCAGGAAGCATCTCGGGTGGCAATGCTGGGCAGTTGTTTTGCATTTGTTAGCAGCTTCCATCCAGAAGCTTGAATCACTTCCCCCTGCAAAGAGGTTTTAAAACAACTGGCTTCTTGGACAACTTGGATCTTGACTTGCGAAAGCATTGCCAAAACAGCCAGGAAAGCGGAGGGGTTATCGCTAAACAGATTTTAGCTCCTTTAATACAACTTTTGTTTAGCAGAGGGCTCAGTTTGTACAACACATAGATAAGTGGATGCGATTCTCTCTTATTTGTCTAATAATTCTTTTGAATGTGCTTTGGTCTATTCTCAAAAAACGTTTCTATTTTCTGTAGGCTTGCACACTAACGACAGTGATGACTAAAGAAAAATAGCCCATCCAGATGTGCACTAACATAGTCATTAGGTTTCAGGCAGGCAAGTATTGGAGAGAAAAAAAACTGCTCTCCAGCAATTGTAATTAAGGGAAGAGTACCAAATACCTGTAGCAATATGTCAGTATTTTGAAATAATCTTGCATCATGTTTTACCTGAAACTTCATTAATGATAGCATAGATGGCCTCTTTATCTTGCCAACATCTGCCCTATTACTGGTTGAGACTAAGGGCCAGGCATGTGGAGTAATTCTGTTGAAATAGTTGTTTTTATGTTTTATGCAACTGACAACAAATCTGGAATTCACAGTCAACCATCCAGGTTTGCTTTAAGCTGCCTGGTTTTGTTTTCTTCTTCCCCCCTACTATAATGCAACAAAGGCAAAGACTGTTAAACGCAGCCTACAGTAAGGCTGCAAGACAGCTTTATATTTAGCTGAGCCTCTGTAAATACTGGAACATCTCTAATACTGTAGTTTGGGGTCATGTTTTACCACCCTGTTTTTAGCTCATCGTTAGAAAGAACTGAAGCTCCAAGCCAGGGGCTTCTAATGTCTGATCCGTCACCCTGTGCACGTGGATGGCCTGTTCCTAGGAAGTATGTGATTCAGGAGGTAAAGAAGATTTAGAAAAAGAAAACCATTGGCCATAGGCTGACATTCTCCCTATGAGGGACTTTCCTACCATTAGAAAATTGGAAAAGGTCAAAAATGTTTTTTCTATGTTGATGTTGCTTCCCATTTGCTTTGCTTTTTTAGAAGAGGCTTGTTTGGGGGACTGTGTTTGAGTGCAGAAATGGGTGATTCTGCTAAAGTTCAGTTGTCTCATGGATGCTTTGAGTGGCCAAATAACAACCACCTTCTGCCTCTTCCAAGTAGACATGGAGGGTGCCAAGGCAGCCGATGTTCCTCCCCAAGGCAATGACAAAGCACGGGCTGTTATCTGCCAGCACCTCATGGCTTCCAGACTATTGAAGGAAACTTGAGAGAATCGCGGGCGCTGGAAATAAGTAAATGCTACAGAGCAGGCGGGGAGCTCATTTTCACCGGTGCCAGAAGGTGAACGTGCTGAAGCGCTCTGCGAGGAGGATTCACATCAGTCAGCACCTCCACCGAGTTTTATCCAGCCTCATCTGTTTGTTGCAAGCTGGTGAAACGCGTGTGGTGGCATTCGAGTTGTTGACTGCCGTCCACACTTGGTCATACGGTTGGAGCTGGTTCCTGCCCAGGTAGGTTGCAGCACCCGGAGGGCTGAGTCACGCGTGTGCGGGATGCGAACGCCGGGGGTGGCAGGCAGCCCGTTGTGCAAAGCAGCCACCTGAAACGATCTCCGGTGAGACTCGCCTGTTATCAGCCCCCAGCTTTTGTTTGGTTAGCCAGGATTGTGCTCTCCCTATGTGCTCCCCAGCTCCTTTGTCAGAAGAGCTTGACCTGTGTTGATTTTGGGTGCAGGCTGGGACAAAAGCAGTCTTTTCTATTTCCTGCATGGCCTGAACACTGTTGAAATGAGTGAAAAAGGATCTATTAAATTAACAAATCTTAATTGAGCAAAAAGTATGTCTGGAAAAAAAAAGAAAAAAAAAAGAGCTTTCTTCTTTTTCATTTATTGTTGGTCACTGGTGTCTCTTGGGTTACCTTTGTGGGATACTTGCTTGAAGTCTCCTGGTCCATCTGTTCTCCTGTGGGTGTTCCTGGCTCCTTGTGGAGCTACTGTGCCATTACATAATACTTACAGTTAAGTAAAGATCAAATGAGCTATGCACTTGTTCACAAGCCCTTAAATAGTCTCTCTGGCCTTTACTATATTAGGAGCATTAAGACCCAGAATTCAGCACTGTGTAGCTATAAAGGGAGTAATGGCTTTTGCAGGATTCAGCATTTGCCTCCTGAAGGCAGCAGGGAAAGTTCAAATTTACATCACTTGCTTCTGTCAATAGTTGGGTAATCATTAGGAGAGGTGCACTGTGCGTTGCATTATGTTTCTAGAGTGACATTAGTGATAGTATTGAAGTTCTCTGTGTTTTTATGTCAAGAAAACATCTGATGCTTTTGTTAGATTGTACACAAGAACCCAGCACCTTGCAGGAGAAGGTGACAGTACACTGGATCTCGACTGTGGCCTGACAAAATTCAGAGAGGGACAGCAAAATTCAGGGTGTTTAGGGTGACTGGCTTGAGCCTTACTGTAAATTGTAATTGTGCCCCCTAGACACTGTCTCTGAAGAGGAGAACAGGAGTTGTTAGTGTTTATAAGCCTGCAGTTTCTTGTACAAACTGGAACCTTTGGAGTTTCTGGGTGCCTGTCTTAAGATCCATCCTACACTTGCTTCTAAGGGCTGGCTTGTAACAGCAAGAATTGTAGTTTGGGGTGCGTTTGTGATTTACAGATGTTAGGTTAATGCTGCTAGTCATAATAGGCAAAACAGTTTCCACACACTTGTGCTCAGTTAAATTTACATCTAGATACTCTTTTTATCATGGCTGGTTATTTCCATTGGTACCAAGTGCTCCCATTGCACAGATACATGTGGCTCTGCATGGAGCTGTGCGAGGGGCAGTGCATGTGATAGCTGGATCCAGACTGTTTTACTGCTAAAGAACTTATATACTCTGTTAATATAACTTAATTTAGCTGGCAGCAACACTTTCAGAGTGTTGGATTGTGATGGCTTGACGTGTTGTTGCGCTGCATCTTGTCACCTCACTGTTTTGTGACCTAAACTTTTGCTTGTGTTCCCAAGTGTGTGCTTTGTTCCTATGTCGATGCCATGGCAGTCTCCTCTCTGCTTCGGTATTTGCCAGCACCAAAGCCCCTCTCTTCCTTCCCACCCCCTAAACTTCTAGGCTCAAGGATGTAATTTGTGTTATTCCACACACTCATCTGTGTCATGAAGTGTTCAACAAATACATATGCTTATTTCTCCCCTCTGATGTTCCTAATATTTTGAGGTCTTGTATTTTTATTCTCTCCTACTGAATGGGAGGAGTTACTTAATTTTGGCTCTAAAAACTGTTCAGGTAGTGCTGTTTCTAAGATATTTAAATCCAAACTATCCTAACACCAAGCCTTGGTATAGCCATGTGGATACACTATACAGTGCTTAACATATGCTCACTTTGAGCTTTTTAGCCATATGACAGGGTTCTTAGCCAAGTCAAATTTAAATTCGTTGTTTTAATTACCATTTTGTGAAACATTGTTTCACATGTTGTGCTAAATTTCCAAGTGTCTGGTCTCTGTTACATTGCTGTCCTCCTCTGTCAAGTAGGCAATTTCTTTGGGTAACAGCACGAGAAATAAAAGGATCCGAGTTTGGCTAAGGCAGCAGAACTCCTGCCAGGGCTGCGTGTTGGTTTGGCCCGTGTCTGCCCAAGGGTGCACGGGACTACGTACGCGTTACACCTCGTGTAAAAGATGCTGGTGGTCTCGTGTGGCGTGCTGGGGGGGCAGAGGAGCGCCCGCGCGAGCCATGGGGACAGGAATGCGTTGTCTCTACTGCAGCCCGCAGGCAGACACGGTGGCTGCAGTCCGCTCGCGCGGGGCGCGCGCTCCGCCGACCCTGTGTCCTTCTGCCCAGGTTTCATCCCGTGCCCCGCTACGTCTGGGGACAACGTGCGTCCCTCGGCGACGCAGAGCCAGCAAATCTGCTCTTGGCCACCACGCACGGCCCATAAGTGTTATAAAATGCTGTGAATTTTTACATCAGCAAACCACATACCCTGCCCGACCTTGTAGGCTGTCTTCCTTCCCCCAGGATATAGTCAAAACGCCAACTTTCCTACACGAGCTTTGCTATAATGTTGTGCTGATGAGTGCAAGCTGAGTGCTTTCTCTGGAGCATGGACTCTGCTTTAAATTTCCCACTTTTCCTCCAGCTTTGCCTTTGTCCTTGTCACTCCAGACATAAAAATTCAGATCCTCGGAGGATCTGAAGAGCGATGATGAGTAGGGGCTGGTCGGTGCCTCTACTCCCATGCGCCACCGACTCCACGCTGACTGGCATTCGGTATAAGCTGCGTGCGGTAATTTAAACACCAGGCCTTCCTCTCCCACGTCCTAGACATCGTGAGCAGCTCTGAGATGGGCTCCTGCTTTCTGCTAGCCGGAGGGAGCGCCGCTTTGGCTTCTCCTGCGCTCATGCCGGCCAAATTCCAGGTGCAGAGGAGGAGCGTGGGGCGCTGCGGGTGGCAGGAGGCGCTCGGGCAGAGCGCTGCCCTGAGCTCGAGCCGCAGAGCCGGCCTTGCGAGGAGGGAAAACGCTGGCACCTCCCGGTTTGTACTGTCCTAACTTTGCTTTGTGCTCCTTTCTGCTGCTAAGAAAATGCCCGTCCTCTTTTAAGCATTTGGAATGCTTAATTTTTCCCACACACTTTGTCTCCGCTATTACTCATTTAAGAGTACTTTTATGGTATACCACTTTGCCATTTCTCTTATTTTTTTTTCCCTGCTCTTTTTCACAAGCCATTCTTAAAAATTTAAAGGAAAAAAAAAACCCAACCCTCTCCTTCCTTCAAGTAATCGTTTTGTACATTGCACAATATTTTTAATTAAAAACCACGTTTATATATTTTTTTATAATAGCCGTGGGTTCTCCCCACTCTTCATACGCTAATGTAGCGCTGTTGTAAATTACAGTGCTTGTACATTAAAATAAATTGCAGTGACATAGGGCCTTGGCAGCGCTGCTAGAGGCTCTGCTGAATCCACTGGGGTCTCTGCTGCATGTTTAAAACATCTCTGTTATTTGTTGGATTTCCAGGATATCTGGTGGGATAGCTCCATAAAGGGGAGCCCTCCTCCTGCTGTCCCTGGGGGTGCATGGGGGCAGTTTTGTTAGCAGGATTTTGGACAGGGAGAACAGGAGGGCAATGATAATTCCATAGAGCGTCCAATCATCCCTATGCAAACTTGTGTGAGAAAGGGGAGGAGAAAGGAGACTGTGCTGGTGGCTTGGATGGAGGCAGATTCCTCTGGTTTTCGCATTGAGGAGCTGCTACCTGTCACAGATGTGGTGGGATGAGGTGTCACAAAGCCAAAGGAGAGGATGGTTAGAGCCGGAGTCTGCAAACTGGGCAAGCTGTAGTTAGGGCCATAATTCAGCTAGGTGCCTAAACCGTGTTGCTGATGTAGAAGGTGAGATCTGTGGGGCTGTTCTTGTGCTTAAATAGCTTGCTGCATTTGGATGTAAATATTGCCTTTTCAGAAGCTTTGCAGACTTAAAGCAGAGCCTTAAATAATGAAGTCGCATTGGTTCATCTTACACTGCCTTTTCCCTGTCCCCATGCTGTAGCTGTATCATGTTCTTTAGAAAGGTGTCTTATATAGCTTAGTGGTTCATGAAGGGCATTCATGAAAAAAAAAAACAACTGAGTAAACATAATGATATAAAAGCAAATAGTTTCTCATGCTGGGAGGGGTTTGCATTGCTCAGTGCAGTCTGTGCAAGCAGCATTTCGCTCGCGTGATCCTTGCGGTGAAGGCTGGTTCTACCTGATTTTTGAAAAAGATCATCTAAAGTCATTACATTTGCAGATATTCTCTACCACCTGTTTTCATGTCGGTAAATATGTAAGACAGGACGCTGGTTCTTTGTTCTGAAGGCACGTTAAGATCAATGCCCTTGAGCATGCACCCTCTTCTGACTGTCTAAAAATTTGTTAAAGGTATAGATCTTGATTACATTCTCTTAATCCAAGTCTTTTCTTTTAACCCAGCTCTTAAAAGGAAGCGTACATGACAGTACATCACACAGTATCTCAGCCCTTTCCTGACATTTCTGTGGAAGTAAATGAAAGGTGTAAATTAAAAAAAGCAAGTGTTTGTGTCTCACTTTAACCTTCTGTTATGTTAAATGGCTTTATTGAAGAGTGCCGGCAGTGCTCTCAAACTTGGGAAAATCCACGGTGAGCCATGCAATTAGTTGCCCTGGGAGCTGAGTATGGAGTTCGTGATGTTTGATGTGAAAATTACACGGACACGTCTAATTGGGTGTATTTGCACCACACAGGATACCAGAGATGTGAATTCTCTTTCTCCATTCCTTGCTTGTTTTCCTCTTTAGCTGGATTGTTTACCTTGAACTCTTCCCAACTGAGATACTATTTACCTAGGTGTACATAGCAGTCAGTGCACTTTCCCACGTGGAGATTTTGGAAAGCAGAGGGTGAAACGAGGCAGAGATGGCACTGCGCTGAGCCTGGAAGGATGAGGGAAGATGAACTTCAAGCTACCTCGTGCTTCCCATTATCATTCCTTGGTTGTGACTTGCAGCGCCTATCCCAGCCCTAGAGCTCTGCTCTTTCTGCAGGAGTCAGTGGCTCCTTTAGAGAGTCCCCAGCACTGCAGGATCTATTACTCCTAATTCTTTTAGTGGTTACGTTTTGCAGCATAAACATATGAGGATGTTTTCTGCTGTGATAGTTGCCTCTGGTGTTCACAGCCCTTTCTGATTTCTTGCTTTACTATTAATGGTGCTCAAAATTATAGAAAAATGTTCTGTGAATTAGCAGCTGATGCAGGTTGCCTGTGAATGGGTCGAACATCCCATCCTAAAACCTCTGAGGTTGTCATTCTCTACGTCAACATCTCTGTTAACTAAACTCAGAGACCTAGCTTGCCCTTCTTTTCTCAGTGTTAAAATTTGTATAATCTGTTTGGGTGTAGCTGCCTTCTCCTTCCTTCCCTCTTTAAACGTTCAGAAACTTGAATTAAGCGTTGATCTTTGAGCAGTTTGGTTTCATTATTCTTTGTTGCAAATACAACTTGACTAATGTTCGTAGCTAGATTGTGAGTGCATTTTAAATGTTTCATGTTTTTGAACAGTAATAAAGACTTAAAGTAAAACATTTTCCAGTAATTCAGCACTCTCTTTAGTACAGCTATTCAATTATTAGACCACAAAGGCATTCTGCAGTTTGATGTTATTAAGAAATATATTAGCAGAAAATACTCTTATTATCATCTAATGCTAATAATCAGTTGGTAGGAATTAGAAGAGATGATGTGTAATTGGAATTCTTGTGGCTAATAAGATGTGAATTATAAAGACGTTTCCAGGAGAGAAATCTAGGTACTATTATAAGAAACTGCTATTTGCATTTTAAAACATTAGTAGGCACAGTGATGAGATCAGATTGATTTGCTTAAAATACCAGCGAGGCATAATAATGGAGATTACTGAATCACACTTTGATCCTGGAGCAACATCACTGTCTTTCACCCCTATTTCATTATTTGCTGTTCTATTGCAGAATGCCTTTTTCTGACCTCGGCCATAACTTGTTTTTAAAACATTTATATTGTATGGAGAAAAGGTAAATACTGAAACGGTATTTCAGGCCCTTGGTTTTCTAACAGGTAGTGTTCTCCTGGCAAAGGTTGACATGATGTTTGATAGCAGTATGTAGCTGCTCTCTCATCCTTGGCAAAGGGACAGGTTTCACAAGTGTGTAAGGTCATTGATAACTGCGTTTTAAGCCCAAGTCTTTGCAGATGAGAATCTGCTTGTGCAGAGTGGCACTGTGTGTCTGGAGCTACCACCAGCCGGGAGTGTCTTTTTTCTGAGGCCTTTGCAGACAGTTGACGCCCTAAAATTGTGGCCTTTGGTTGTACTTTTACTGCTGGATTGTGCGTAACTGTAAATGTTGCTAATGGTCATAAAATCATCCACCCACAGGATTTTGTCTTTGACCCCTGCATCAGTGAATTCCACGCATTGATTGCTTCCACTTACAGTAACGGGGAGGAGAGATATGGGCTTGCCGTCTTTTACAGTTGAGGGCACCTCCCTTTTTCTAGCCTAAATTTGACCTCTAGAAACCTAGTCATCTTCAAACTTGACAAATGTGATTTTCTTCTGGAAGCTGAGACTCTTCAAATGAAGCCAGATGTAGAAAGATGTGAGAGGGTAACACGTAATGAGGCAGTCTCGCTTTCCTAACATGCACTGGCTCTGCAAATCTCAGAAACATTCTCCTAAATTCCAAAATTGGCTTTAATCTGTTGCTCTTGGCAAGGACGGATGCCTTTGGGTTGAGGAGATTGTTGGAGAGAGCATGCAGTATTAGAAGTGGTTTCTTTGAGTGTTACGGACTCCCTGTAGAGATGATTGGAAATCTACCACACAAGGAACCACATGGGTGCAGTATGGCTGAGTAGAAGTGAAGATAGGAGCCACATGAGATTTATAGTATGATATATCAATTTATACTATGGTGGTGGCTTACGGACGATGGTGGCGAGAACCAAGTGAAAAGTGTCAGCCATATCCAAATGGAAATAAGGAATTACTGAGCATCTGCAGAGACCTCGTTGGTCTCTGAGCTTTGATCGTGTCCACTGATTCTATCCAAGATGGTTTTAAATGCTGGAAGCTGCAACAGATCTGCTCTAGGAAGCAAAGCGAGCCATGTGGAAAGAAGGGAGATGAGCAGCCGCAGAAAAGCAACCTCCATATTTGTGTAGTTTTCCATGATTTCTGGGACTTGCTAATGTCTTGAAAATCTGTTTAAATTCCCAGACAAGCAAACAGCGATTAATTATTCTGCAATTGAAAGTGTATATCTTGATTATCACCTCTTATTTTATTATCAGATACTTAGTTTTAACTGCGTATTTTTTTTCAGACACTGGGAAGCAATCTAACTAGATGATGCTGTTACCTTGCAAGTAGTGTAAGCCAGGCCAAGCCAAGTTGCTGTAGGAAGAGGCCAGTGGGGAAAAGCAGGGCTGTGATAGGATTGTAGACTTACTAAGCAGTTAAATGGAGGAAAAAAATCTAGCTTTTTCCCTTGCCGTGATATATAACGTTTGCATTTTAAAAGGCTGCAAAATTCAGTGGTAACAAAAGGAAGTGAAGAGTGCTCCCTGCTTTCAAAAGCTGATCCCTTCTCAACGGTTTTACACAAATTTTTCCCAGAGGCACATGGACTTTTAAAATGAGATGTACCTGAGTGTTTTGGATGGTGCACTAAGTAATTTTTGAAACTGTGGGAAAACTCCTAACCTTTCCCTACTGCTTGAAAGGAAGAAATCCTCTGTGAGCCAAACCCTGCTGAAGACTTGTGCAGAAGTGTAGCAAAGGGTTTCAGATCAGCACTTGCATGCTTAAGAGCCAAAACGGATGGAAGCAGAGGAATAGATTGTACTAGTGCATCAAAGGAAAGGCATGAGGACAGACGGCAGAAGACTGGTCTAATGAGAGAACAGTGGGGGCGAAGGGGAAGACTATTGTTTTGTCGAGATGTGCCGGAATACGTGCGTTTGATTTGTCATTGCTGTCTCCTCTTCAAAATCGAACAGAGCTGGTTTAAACAAATAAGAGCATCTGCAGAAGGAATAGAACGGGGAGAATTCTCAAGAAATTAGGCAGATGGACAGGCCAGTACCATTTAAGGGCTAATTTGTGTGTCTTTCTCCACTGTCTCCCCCTACTTTGCTTCTCCTGTCTGCCCCTAAAAGGGGGAAAATTGAGATGCTTTTACAAAGAATCAAAAAAAAAAATCCATTCCGAGGATTCTGAGAACAATTTCTTTTCACCTCGGCACCCCAGGTTCCAGCACTGTGTGCATAATTTTGGTTGTTCCCCCCCACCATGTTGTTGTTTTTTGTTTTGCAATAATCATTCTTTTTAATACATTTTTAATAAACAAGATTCTTTTGAGGAGATCTTGAAATGATGCTGCAGACAGCAGACAGAATGCCTTGTCCTAAAACACTTTCTCTTGTCATGTAGATAGTTTTATCAGATAAAAGAAATCTTGCTCTTGGCATTGTGTATTTTATTATTGCACATGTGTGCATACACATACACACACAGTAATGCCCATTCTAGTCGGGACAATGGCAGCATAGCAGCATTGAAATAAAAACCAAAAATGTGGCTTTTTGACCCCTTTTTTGTTAGAAATTTTGTGCGTAGATCTCTTCCTGTGCAGCATAATATTCTATTTGAAGTGGAACTTAGCTCTTAGTTAACACTGCAAGTGATAAGTTGTCTAAAGCCCTGTTTAGACAGACGGAGCTTATTTGGCATCTGCATTAAGCTGTTTGACAAAATGTTTCGAATGTAATTAGTTCACATCAAAGGTGCACCACCTTTGGTGGCGGGTAAGATGGATGAGAACTAAAGATATCAAGATCAGCATGACCTGACTGCGGGCCTTACATTTTAAGGTTTATTATTACATTTTATAGGAACCCCCCACACACACACAAACTCTAGCACAGTATTTTTCTTAATTTTTTTCTTTAGTCCTTTTCAAAACTCTTCCAAATCTCCATTGTGCAAGCTCTTTCCCGGCCATGCTCCTCTCATATTTCATGAGAACACAGTAGCCTCTAAGAAATATGTTTTTTCTTGCAGTGAAGCAGATGTACTGCAATACATTGTATTTAAAATCTTATTTTAAAGTATATTTCTGAAAGTACACTCATAAAAATGATGTAATGATGTAATGATGCGCTTCTGTGTTGTGTTCTCAGTGACATTTTGGATCTACAATTGCTCAGTGTACGTGCTTAAGGTATTTTGTGTTTTGATTTGTTTGTTTATTTGCCTGCTTTTTCCCATTTACTGTCAGATATCTAAAATCAACCTGAGATCTGAAAACCTAAGCTGAATTCTTCCTGGTTTGTATGTCAGTATTACTAGGCAGTGAGCAGTTGGCATGATGAAGTAAGAAAATATCTATCTTAAGATCTGTATCAACAGCGATAGGGAAATAAGAATCCTTCATACCAGCTAGTAATTAACAAATCTGTTCAATAAAATGTGAATTAGAGAAGGATTACTTCCTATATATAGGGGATTACTTCATATACTTACTACGTATAGTCAAGCATCTATGGTGCTATGAGCTCTAGGCCTCTTTTTTTTTTTTTTTTTTTTTTATCAAAATGGTAAGTGATACTGGGCACCCACCCAATTATGAGACTTTCTTGGTAAGTCTGTACTTAGAAGAGCTTTCGGCAAACAGGTTGTATTTGATCCAAGTTTAGACTTACGAATTACTGAGACTTGATGAAGCTTACAGTGCATCAGCTGAAGCTGGGTAACCAGTGACACTGTCCAAAGACAAGGCAAAGAGCACAAGTGCAATAACCTAAGTTGTTTAGTGCACAGGATATGCAAGCCTATGTGTTGGAAAAGGACAGAGTTATGTCAGTTCTTTTTCTGGTTCATATTGTTCTTTTAGAAGCATAATGATTCATAGAAGGTTGGGGAGTATTTCACCAGAGCTTCATGTAGCATTTGGCTTTTTTCCTGAGCAGGGAGTTTCTTTGTGGTTTACTATGTACAATAAAAGCTTAATTAGTATGATTTGGGGACTGATAAATGAACAGTGAGGAATAAGGGGTGGCAAAGCTCTAATTAAGCTGTTTTTAAAAAGAAGGGTTTCACTGGTGCCTCTGAGAGGTGGTCCTGTTAGTCGTATAAAATCAGCCTGCTTTCTTAGCATGAGTCCACCTGTGTTGATCCTATCATAGATCATTCATGAAACTAACAGCATTTTGGAAATATGTAATATGTAAAATACTTGTTGCATGAAGTAATGATTGAGTATTATACTTGGATATCATAAGGTCACCTAACCAGTGATAAAACATTCCTGTTTTCCAGCTCTAAGAGCCTGGAGATACTGAATTTTGAAAACTGTCTCCGTGACCGTTTTGGAAACTGTCTATATACATAATCATATGTATTTAAAATAATAATAATAATAAGGAAATGGCCCATTGGGTCTGGGAGAGAGTTTAGAGCTGTTTAAAGCTTGTGGAAGACATGGGAGCTTGGTGTGCTGCCAGGCAGATGCGGGTTAGACAGAGGCCTGGAGCTCCCAGCCTAGCAGGTACTTGTTGGTGGGGACGTGCATGTCTCCCTGGCTCTGCCCATGCTTGCTGTTGTATTCAAGCTGGATAGATGCACATCCATTCACTATTGCTGGAGATTAAGCCCATTTTGTTACTTCGTTTTTCGTTCGGAGCCTCCGAGCACATGCACAAACACACACTCCTGTCTTTGAAAGTCTTTTCGCAGGCTCCTCCTGAGTGAATTTCTGTAGAAGGTGTGTGCACAAGCGGCCGCCTGTGCTAGTGCTCTCCTGGCAGGTACGGGGTAGGAACAGTGGCAGGTTGCATAGCCAGCCCTTCGCCCCTGTGGGTAGGAAGTGAGTCATTATCATGATTAAGAAAAATAAAGGACTTCAGCCATAAATTCATACTAATCTGCAGTTGTCAGCCTCCCGTGCATGGCTGATGAGTCAGCATGGTGTTTACAAATGGGGTACTGTGCCCTTTGCTGCCTGTCTGACGCCAAATTGCTCCTCTCGGCGTTCAAAGGTCTCCAGGTGGATCTGAGAGGAGCGTTTCCTTCTCGCTCTGAGCCCCTCGGCGCAGCTCCCATCTCCTCCTTCCTGACCATAGGCACTTGTGCCCGCGTCCCGACCTCGCTTTGCTCCAAGTGAGGCACCACCACAAGAGTTCACATCCCAAAAAGCAACTAACCCTGTGCTGGCCGGGCTGGGAGCCGTGGTGCACCCAGGTTCCCCTGGTGCTTGGTGTATCCAGCCCTGCTGCCCCAGGCGTTTGCTGACACAGTGCTAAGTAAACAGCAGTGGTAGGCTTGGAGGTTACCCACGTCTCCTTTGGTGCAGGAGAGTTCATAGACTCCTCAGTATAAGCAGGGACATGTAGATGCTTCCCTGGTCCCTCAGGGCTTGGTGGCAGCCACAGATGCTCTTCAGGGGCACAGAGCTGCTGGCTCCTGCCCTGTGGGGCCATCCCTTTGGAGCTGCCTCTCTGCTCCTTTGAACACCTGCCCTGTGTCTTGCAGAGAAGCTGAAAAGTGTTTGTGGGTGTGCAGGGAAGGGAAACGCCTCACAGGTTTCCCTGCACACACTCCTGGGATCTGGAGAGGGCTTGAAAGGGGTCATGCCCATGCAGAAAGAGCTGCCATTACATCCTGGAGTGCATTTCTCTATACATCAGCTCAAACCATAATTTTCTGAGGGAATTACGGTGGTGATTCATCAGGCTTTTTTATTTTGGTGTGAGAACATCGTGAATATATAGACTTGAATGCCTTTGCAACAGCGGCCATTAAGAATGAATGCTACTTATTTACTTGTGAACTTTCGCCCTAACTTCCCTGTGTTGGAGAAGATCCGTGTTTGTGTAATATGTGGGAGTGTTGTGTGGCCATAAAAGGTGCTGGGGTTTGTGGTATCCCAGCTCTTGCCTGTCCTGGCCAGGGTAGAGGCTTGAAACGGCTGCAATGTTCAGGTTCCCTCCTGGAGAAGAACCTCTCCAGTGCTGGAGATCTAATGTTTTCTCACGCCGTTATAAGTGTGCGCGTGACTCCACTGACAGGGAATGAGCATGCAGGAGCTTCGAGTCTCATCATCTGTGTTTCGAGTGGGAAAGGGCTGGTTTTGCCATAAATTAGCAACATGCTAACATGTAAGGAACTCCTGTCCTTGCCATGTGTAGCAAAGCTGAATAAAATATTCAAAACTCTCAGTTCTGCTTGCAGCACCGAGGCAGTCACATGCAGTCAGCTGGTGTGTCTCCTGTTTATTTCCTTGCAGAATAAGAAATACTTTATAAATTGTAACTTCTCCGCACTCTGGCTACTAGGTCTGAACACAAGTGTGTCAGGCTTTTCCTGCAAATAGCAATCTCCTAGGATGTGAAACATTGTTAATTAATCTTAAATAATTCAATAGAATGTCAATATTCCACAACTCCCTCTACTTAGAGTGACAGGTCTGTTCAAATTAGTAGCCCTGAAGAATAAAGAATATTCAGGACATGCTTTTATCTCTGGAAAGACAGAACTCGGTGCAGCGGTATAAGTTTTTAAAGTAGCAGTGTGAACACCAGACTGCTTCCTGGATGACAAGTAATTCGAGCACAAATGTTGTAGCTTTTAGAACAGAAACAGTGTATACATTTTGTAGCCAATTAGTAATCACTACAAGTTATCTGTATGTGCATTATATTCTGTATTTTACATATGCATGCAGGATATACAACATAATGCGAGTGAATCCTGTAAAATGGTGCTTTATATTTACACACTTATTTATTCTATCAAAAGCAAATGTATTTTTTTTAAGGCTGAACATGTGATCAGAATCGAGGCTGCTAGACTTGTTGCTGAATGTGCTTTCTCTGTGACAAGTTGGAGATCTCTGCTAATTGATAAGAATAGCCCTGCCACTGTGCTCCGAACTCACATTGTTCCCTTTGCCAGGTTATGATCACCGTAATTAGGGCAACAATCATAGAAGTTAGAATGGGGTAGGACACTCTACATTTTTCTTTTCATTATTCTGACAAAACAGGATTCCTTCCTATGGTGTGTTTTTATCTGTATTATCAAATATGAAATCTATTTTTAAATTTCTCAAGAAAAAGAGGTGAGGGCATCCAATAATTCCCTCGCAAAACTATTTCATATTAAAGATATAATCTTGATTCTTACAGCTTTTTACTTCAATCTGGAGCTGTGCGCTCGTGTTCCCTTGCATAAGCCCTCTCCATTCAGGTGCTCACATCCTTTTGATATGTGCAAGGATGGATTGATTAATTTGGGCGCAGGAAGGAGGCAAGGCAGGGCTGCCCTTTGTTTAACCCAGTGGTGCCAGCTAGTCTGGGTCAGGAGCATGACTAAACTCCAGCTGAGACATTGCTGTGGCTGATCAAGATGTTAGGGCAACACCCAGAAAACAGCCCCGGCTAAGTTGGCAGCCTTGTCTTCAGACTTAAAGTGCACACGCTGTTTTCATCTCAGACTCCCGAGTTATCAAATCTGCAGCGATGATTCGGGCTAAAGGGATTTAGCCTTGTAAAGGTTTCCCACAAGCACACTGGTGCGTTTACCATGGTGGGTGGATTCTCCCCGTATCCTGGGGAAAATTCCATGAGACTGGCTTTCTGTGAGCGCATGTAGCTCGGGTCCCGTGTGTGTGTGCACATATTTGTCCTTGCAGGAGCATTTCATTTCAAAGCTAGGCCCAGAGGAGGAAGAGATCAGGCTCCTAATCCTCTCCGTATACTGTTCTCTTCTGGCAGTTGGGAAGCATCCTGTGGCTTGTTCATACAGCTGGCTAAGCTGCCAGCAGTGTGGGGGAATTTTGGTTTGGGCTTTCTGGAAGGGAGGGAGGCAGCGGAATTGCTGCTATTGGTTGTAGCTATTTATAAACTTGTTTACAAACAATGGCCTTTCTGTTTCCTGCTTTTCATTTTGATGCACTGTAATACTCTGCCAAGGGAGGAGTGATTTGCCAATTGAGAGCTTATGGGCCAGGAATAGTGGGCAGAGCCACGTGGGTGATGGTGTTGTGGGTGTCTGCCACAGGCTGCCTGATCAGAAGATGTGTATCTTGTGAAAAAGAAGCCTTTTTCAGACAATTGGAGGACGCCTCACGTTCCCAGCCCTGGTACTTACCGGGAACTTCAGCCATGCCAATGGTTGGGACAACCAGTAGGGCAGAAGCCACCCAGGAAGCTTCTGGAATGTGTTGTGCATAACTTCCTGACATAGGTGATGGAGGGAGCCCATGAGGAGAGGACCTCATATATGTAAACAGGGAAGAAGTGATTGAGTGTATGAAGGTAGGGGACAGTCTTGGCTAACATGGCCATAAAATAGTTCAGGATCTCTAGAGGAAGGAGCAAGACAAAAAGCAGAATCACAACCCTGGACTTCAGGAGAGCAGATATTGGCCTGCTCAGGGATTTGCTTGGAAGAATCCTATCAGATATCTTCAGGAGAGGTGTTGAGGTTTTCACCTCCTCCAAGTTCAGAGTGATGCCTACTGACAAGCAAGAAATCAACCAGAAGTGGTAGATCTTCATGGATGAACAAGGGGCGCTTAAACTCAAGTGATGAAAAGGAGGAAAATAAGAGAAAGCAAACTTGTGCTTTTGTTTTCAAAAAGAGCAAGGAGGATCTGGAGGGTTACAGTCAAGTCAGCCTCTCCTTGGTTCCTGGAAGGTGATGGAGCAAATTCCTGGAAATCAATTCCAAGTATACCAAGGACAAGAGGGTGATTGGCAATAGTCAGTGTGGATTTATGAAGGGGAAATTGTTCTTGACCAACTTGATAGCCACTTTTGATGAGATAAAATCTGCCCTCCCTGTCCCTAGACAGGGGAGGACTTTAGTAATGCTTTCAACACTGTCTCCCAAAATATCCTTACAGACAAACTGAAGAAATATTGGCTAGGTAAGTGGACCATAAGTTGGTTTAAAAACTGTCTGAACTATTGGGTTAAAAGGATTCTGATGAACACCGTAAAGTTCAGCTGGAGGCCAATTATTAGTGGTGTAGCCTAGAGGTTGATCCTTCGTTAGGACTCAGGTGAGGGGTAAAATGCATCCACAGCTAGTTTGCAGGTGATATAAAACTGGTGGGAACATCTGATAAACTAGATGATTGTGCTGCCGTTCAGAGGGGCCTTGAGAGACTGCAGAAATGGGCCAGCAGTTACAGAGTTCAACAAAGGGAAATGCCAAGTCCTGTACATGAGGCGTAACAGCCCCATGCTCCAGTAAGTGCTGGGGGTCAACAGGCTAGAGAGCAGCTTTGCAGAGAAACATATGGGGTCCTGGTGGATAGCAAGTTGAACATAAGCCAAGAAAGTGCCCCCCATAGCAAAGAATGCCAACAGCCTCCTGGGCTCCATGAGACAGAGCATACCCAGCAGGTCAAGGGAAGTGATCCCTCATCATCACTCAGCGCTGGTGAGACACAAGACACCTCTGGAGTCGTGGGCTCCTCAGTGCAGGAAAAACACGAACATACTGGAGTATATTCAGTTGTTTGGGACACAAAGAACAAGGAGAAGTTGAGAACTGTGGCTGTTAAGCCTGGAGAAGAGAAGGCTCAAAGGGGATCTTATCAATGTATAAAAATCTGAAGGGAGACTGTAAAGATGACCGGAGCAGAATATGCTCAGTGGTGTCCAGCGAAAGGACAAGAGGCAATCGAAAAAATTGCACTGGAAATTCCACTTAATCACAAGAAGAAACTTTTTTTAACTGCAAGGGTGATCAAACCCTTGGGTTTTGCAGAGACTGTGGAATCTCCATCCTTGGGGGTTATTCAAAACCCAACCAGACATGGATTTGGGCAACCTGCTCTATGTTGCACTGCTCCGAGGCTGGGAGTTGGACTAGGCGATCCACAGAGGTCCCTTCTTACCTCAATGAATCTGCTGTCTGCTTGAACACGTAGTTGTTGACCTTGTGGTAGTTATTACTAGGGCAGTGGATATGTCCATCCAACTAACAGTCCTAATTTGTTTATGTTCCAACTAGCCATTCTATTAAACCACAATACAACTGAACCCCCAAGAAGAGTCAACTGAGGCTTTTGTTTGGGAGTGCATGTTGGCTGGCTTTCTTCCCTCTCCCTCAGAGTTTGGAGGGGAAAAAAAAGGGAGGCTACTAGTTTATTTGTCTTGATTTAATATCTGCTTGTATTTTGCTGACCTTAAATTGTCTTTTTCTAATGAACCTCAGAGAAGCTCATGAGCTGATTTGCTAATGCTTTTTCTGCAGTGAAATGATTTACTTCGGTTTCACCCTTATCTCTTGTACTTTGGAGTTGAGATGTATTCCTAAGGAGGAACAATGAATGGATGTTTCCTGCTGTAAGTCAGTGCAAGCCTTTTTCCAAGATTTAAGTTTGGGCATGGAAGCAATGCCGTTAATCCAGAATGTCCTCTTCTACCCACCAAAGAAATTCTTTATGGGTTTTGACAACTTTGAAGAGCTGAGGCATCTTCCTGATTTTGCTAGAATAGCTGTGTACTTTCAGACTAATCAGCGGGTGAGTTGGTGATTTAATTTTCTAAATTTTCATTGCCTGAATATGCTACTTGAGCTCTTTTTCCATTTTTTTTTTAGATTTGCCTTTTTCTTGCCTAAGTATTCAATCCTATCAGCATTAAAATATTTTTTTAAATCAATTAATATTTGTTTTAATTCTTGATTGAGATTAAACTCCTAATAATGCTCTTCTAGAATGTAGGTTTTCTTACTGCATGACAGTAGAGAATGTCTTGTCATTTTGATGGACTGATGTTGATAAAATGTGACTCAAATCTAGTTATGCCACAGATCTACTTTTCAACCTGATACCTTTTTTAAATATTCTGACTTTGATTTCCATGTTTCAGACTTTATACAGTCCAGAAATCTCTGGAGGATTTGGGGACCAGACTAGATTATTTACCTGTTTAAGAGTTTGTTGAAAAAACTTGGAGTTAGGGAAAGGTGTTTCTGTGATGAATCTGAAGAACAGAATTTTCCATGGATAGGGAATGGTGAGATAACGTGCTTCATCCTCATTGTAGTTTCTGGAATCAATATCTGTCAATCTGTCATGCTGAAAGGTGATCATGGACATTCCTATTGCTATCAAATGGCTTGAGCTCTTAATCAAAATCAGCAAAAAGAACATAATGTGAGGGAGTTGAGCCGGGGGGTGTTTGAGTGCGATGTCACCTGGTGAACTTCATTCTCTGCCTCACAGAATAATTTCCTTTGGGAGGCACCTCTGCAGATCATCTGCTGTAATGGCTCCCACTCATGACCATATCTTTAAAAGTGCCAGCTTTGACCTGAGGATGGTAAGGGTGACTTGGAACCAACACGCTCAAACCTTCTTCTTGCTTTAGCAGAAGGTGCTGAGTGAAATCCTGAACCCACTGAGATGGTGGGGACATTAATTTCTATGGGACGCGGACCTGACCACCGTGTAGCTGTTTCTGAGGATGAGACTGTTGTAACAGGAACAATGTTAGAGCTATTTCTTGCTGGCTTCTGCAAAGCCTTCAGAAGGTGGTGACTTCATGGCCATGGCTGATAAACAAACTTGGCTATTTATAAAAATAGAATGATGGTCTGGCAGGAATTCCAGTGTGTCCAAATGGATTTGCTTCTGCCAAACAGCACGGCTGTTGCAGCGTGAAGAGGGTGTGCCTGTTTTGCTCCCTTCCAGCCTTCACATTTCCCTGCTCCTTCCCAATCAGATGGTAAATATGTCTTTGCACATATCATTAAGGTTGGTAAATCAGTTGTGTAAATACTGCCAAGTAAGTAAATATAGTAGAAAATGGAACATTCACTTCCTTTTGTTTAGTTATCAATACAGATTTAAAGGCAAGTCACCCTAAGTAATTGTGTTTAGGTCATTAAACACGGTTTAATAATGACAATAATAGGTGTGTCCTGAGGCAGGAGGCAAAATAGTGCACCTATAATTCCCTAACAGCAGGTGATTTCTGATAACAAACCTATCCCATTGGAATATAGAAAGATCATTTTGGCTCTCTTTGCATTTATTGAGTTAAAAAGATTGAATAGAATTTCTCTTGACAT
The DNA here is from genome assembly GCF_059628265.1 of Tinamus guttatus. Classification (NCBI taxonomy): domain Eukaryota; kingdom Metazoa; phylum Chordata; class Aves; order Tinamiformes; family Tinamidae; genus Tinamus; species Tinamus guttatus. Next base: position 1,968,597 of record NW_028288848.1, on the reverse strand, counting down.
AATGATCGTTAGCTACGTGCAGTATGCCATTGGAAAAGAGAGGATTCCCTACGCCATAGGTTATAAAGTTCCTTTACGTATTGCATGTTTTTTCCCAGTCTTGATGAATGTTGCTCACTGTATATGTTGGATCAAGGTTACTCTTGGAAGAAAAAAAATGTGCAAAGTTACAGTGGTAAGCAAGTGAGTCTTTCAAGGCTAATTAAAAGAAAAATGGCTCTTTTCAAAACTTGTCGGGGATTTTTAATCTTCGAAACCAGTCTTCGCAGACATGGATTAGTGAGGAGAGAACAGATGAAGCAATCAAAGGTGCAAGATAAATGCAATTTATCGCGTTTCCACAATTTATCGCCTAATTATCCTCCTCATTGTGTGACATGCATCTATAGGTGTATAGTTATATAAGGTGTATGAGTGTTAAATGTGTTTGTGGAATGATACTGCTCCTGCATTTTCAGACATCCACTGCATGTTCTATAAACAGCGCTTTTTTTTTTTTTTTTTTTTTTTTTTTTTTTTTTTTTTTTTAAGTATAGGCTGTGAAATCTCACCAGACATAACTAATGCAGACAGGAGCACATTGTTGGCATGCCAGCCATTTTATAGAAGGCATGGCCTATATGGAGTTTACCGATCCAATCCAAGTCTCTTAAATTCAGATCATGAAATCTCATAAATCTGATAAAATGCTTCATGCTCTTAAATCATAGCGCAGTCTTTAAACACAGCCCATCATTTCTGGACCGTGAGCTCGTGCGTGATGGCCCTGCTTTCCCATCATGTTGGTTTTGTTGCACCTCCTCAGCTGGGTAGCTTTGCTGGTTGAGGGGGGTCTTTATAAGCCAGTATGTGAAGTTCAGCACTTACTGGGCCCAGTGCTAATTCTTTAGTCATACAATGACTTTTCCATTTCTCAGGTCTAATAATATGATTATGATCTCACTTCCACATAGTGCTTCAGCAGCTTGTTTTTCCATGTTGGCCTGTGGTTTACATGTTTTAAAAGGACCTTTTATAAGTATGTGAACCTTTACAGGCAAATAACCAAATAAGGCTCTGCAATTCTATTGAATTAAAAAGCAGTATGTGAGTCTGAGGGTTTGGGTTTTTTCCCCTTCGTAACCCAGTCATTTGTCTGTTCCATACAGTCCTCATAGACCTTTATTGGTAGTCATTTTTCCATATTAAAGACATCTGTTGTCATTTCTACTCAAGACCCTTTTAAAGCATCTTTTTCAGAAGAGCAGAGGCAAAGTTGTTTCCATGTGAAAACAATCCGTGGTGGGTTTCTTATAGCCCTCCAGGGCCTTAGGGAGCAGTCATACACTGAGGGCACCTGATGGCCCTGCTAAGCATGTCTGAATGAGGCCTGTCCACACTGTGCCTGCTTTGGAAGGTGGTCAGCACAAGCTGCAGAAGACGGCCCGTACACAGCTCAAGGACAGATGTGTCACCCCTGGCTTTTTAAAAGTAAAAAAGGTGCTCCTGTTTCAAAGGGAGTGAGATTCTGTCAGGAAAACGGCTATACTGTCTTAAGGAACAGAACACTTAGCCACTATATCAATTTCCATTTTCCAGGGAAGTACATAAGTGGGCATTTAGTTCATTCCAAATATATTTTTCCTTTTTTAAAGTCCAAGTTTTTATTTATTTTACTTTCTTTATTTTTTTTCCTTTAACTCCCTAAAGAAGCCTACTTCTCAGGAGAAGAGAGGGGGAAAGACAAACAGGGATGTAAATAGTGCCTAAGTCCCATCCGTCCTGCTTCCCAGTCTCCTGTCCCCTTTTGCCTGACAAGCTCCCCCTAAAGCCCAGTCTCCAGTGTCAGTCTTTCACCTCTTAGGAAAACAAAGTTGGCAGGGAGATAATGTTGGATTTCACATGATCTACAGGATTGGGGTCAAGGGTGCTCACGAGGGCCCTCAATCAGTAGACGTTCATTTTCACGTGTCATCACTGCCGTTGGTTTTCAGATCAGCCTTGTGCTTACAACAAGCTGAAGTGACAGGTGAGAAACCTGGAAAAATGGTTGGGTACTCAAGGCCAGGGAAAAGTAAACACGACTTGGAAAAGGTGGTAAATCTGTTTGCTGGCCTTTGCTTGCTGAGGGAAGGAGAGCAGACGTGCACCTTCCCTCCAGGCTAATGAACAAGTCGCCTTTTGAAGGAAGTTACTGAGTTGATTCCCCACCTCACACACCTTTTTTTTTTTTTTAATGAATTTTCATTTTAGAATGAGAAAGCTAGCAGTGATTGATCCCTGTGAGTGGTAGCACCTCCAGCGCCAAGGATGCAGCACTAAGTGTGGGAGCAAGGCCTCAGGCTCACTCAGGAAAGCCCAGCATTCCCCCAGGACCACCCTGAAGGCAGGCAGATGAGCAATAAACCAACTTTTTTTGCCCTTGCCCGCCCTTGTAAATGAGAAAGGGTAAGGCTGGTAAACAGTTGTTGCTGCCCAGATCAGAGAATGGGAACTTTGTGAGGTGAAGGAGGAAGAGGATTTAGAGGCTGACGCTTCCTGCTCCTCCCACACTCCCTCTTTTCCGTATTTGCACTTGATCTAAAACAACCCAGGGGTGAAGTATTCGCTCCTCTGCCTCCCCTAGGAAAGGGTGGAGTGCAGCAGAGCTGGGGCCTTGCTGGCAGCGAGCGCTCACAGCTGCGCACATCCCATGCATGGCTTGTCGGTCACTCTACTTTTTGCAGTCCTTCTCTTTTTCATATTTTCTTCTAAGCAGACACAAATATCCCCGGTGAGAGAAAACTATTCCCCTCTTTCAACTTGTTTTATGTCGGGCATATGGGTGTCTGCACTCCCTTTTTTTTTCTTGGATTAGGGAGGAGGTGGTTTAGATAACTGTGGCATAAGGTGGAAACCTGGTGGGCATCTCATCCCCAAAGCAGAGCAGAGGTGATGCACTGTCTTCCTGACACAAGCAGGACACAGGCTGGACACCCTTGAGTAAGTCCTGTACAAAGCTTCTGCTCTAGGCACTGCTCAGAGAGGTAATGACAGGGTCCAGCAGGTAAACTCCTGCGTAATCTAATTCCTCCCTTTGTAATGACTGGAGACCTGCCCCTTAGTGGAGCAAGAAGTTTAAGCATCTGATCTGTGTGTATAAGCCAAGAGAAAGAAAGGGAAAACAGAGCTTGACAATAAAGAAAATACCATCAGCTGAATTTGTGTTTGTTTTGATTATTGTGGTGCGAGATGGAAGCAGTTTTTCCATCTGGAAATGGCAGTGCTGCAAGATGGAAGGAGTCATTTGACTATTAAAACAGCAGACTAGAAATCAAGATGTTGGTTGCTCTTTTTGACTTGGCTGCATCACTTAACCTTGTTCTTGTAGTAATAGAAATAGTGAGCCCCTGTGCTGCTGGGGTGCAAAGGCCTCCTTCATTATTTGAAAATACAAGTGGAAGATCCCTGTAAATTATTCTTAAATGTATGACCAACAAATTCTCTGTTACTGGTCATTGCAGGGCCACTGCTCAAAGCTAGTTTTGGTCAAGCGTTAAATCTACTACAAAAGAAAATAGTTGTGAGTAGGCATCAGCATTGTGTGGATTTTGTGAAGGAAGCTCTGCACCTCTTTGGTTTGTCTGAATGTTTTGTTGTTGTTGTTTTGGTTTGTTTTGTGGGGAGGTGAAGGCAAGGGGAAAAGCAATAAATTCCTGGGTTTTGTTTGTGTGTCACTGCTCCAATGACTAGTGATTTTCTATGCTATGTTAGTTAGATCAGCGATGGCCGAGGTGCAGTCAGCCCTTGCCTGTGCCGAACGCTGCCGTTAGGGTGGAAATGGTTGCGTGTGGCCCCACGCACAGCAGTCACCGCACAGCACCGTGGCCACGCGCTCAGTGCCCTGCCTGCGCTTGCTCCCGGTGATGCTTCTCGTTGGCAGGCAGAGAGGAAGACAGGAGTCTGGCCAAGCACAGAGCAAAAGAAGAAACAAACAAACAACAACAACAAAAACACGCACAGGAAAAAAAAAAAAAAGAAACAAACAGCAGCCTATGCTGTCATTATGCCAAAAGCAGAATGGAAAACGGGAGTGACAACCGGGGTGGTCAAGAAATGAGCTGGTGGCCAGTGGGTCAGTTGCAAGTCACGGCAATCACGGGGCAGCTTAGCCAGGAGGAGCCTCAGTTTGTGATGGCTGTGTGGCTCCACATGCCAGAAGTGTGGCTGTCCTTTCCTCCTGGGATAACGACTAGGTGGAGCGGCTCAAATATGTGCCTGATGCTTGTGGTGTGCCCAGCCAGGAAACACTAAACACCGAGAAAGCACGCTTGGTTATATAATCCTTCTTAGTCTGCTCTTGTTAATGGTGTGTAAGTGGCTGGCAGGTATATGTCCTGCCCCAGGTAGATGACAGCGTGTGACTGGCACCCTGGGACTCGCAGAGGGTGCTGAGAAATTGTGGGTTTTGATGAAATGGGTGGAAGTTGCTGAGGGCTCCCAGGCAAATGATAATGGAGACTATTTTGTGCCCTTGCAGTCCCAGCTAGTTGAAAGTAGGGAGAGGAAGGGGTAAAGCATCACTGTTAAGTGAGAGTGTTTTCATGCCTGCAGATGGAATAATATACCTAGTTGTGCGGTTTGCAACCCAGTTTCCATGAATTACATTTCTGAGCAGTACAATAGATTTCCCCCCCCGCTTCAGTTGCTGTCTGAAACATGATATATTTTCCATGAACTCCCACGTAAACGGGGTTTTTTTTGGTGACAGATTGCATGTTAAAGCACTGGAAGATGAAAGTGCCAAATATTTGCTTTAGAAAAACACAGTGAAATATTCTCTCATCCTCCTTACTCAAACTGAATCAGCCAGAATTCCATTAACAAAAATGACTCTCTGTAGTTAAACTTATTGGCACCCCCTGGGCATCATTAAGATCCTTTTTCCCCCTGCCTTTTGCAGTGGGAAGGAAGCGTAAAGGGAAGCTAATGTAGGACAGTGGTGGCTTGTGTTTGAATTCCACTTAATATCATGGAATGAGTATCCTCAACAGAACACAAGCCAAGTGGATCAGCAGCCCCTTCCTAAGCCCTCAGCTAAGAATACTAGGTCAGTGAGGTTAGTGACTTTAGCATTGCTCTGAATTATGCCCTACCAACTGTCTGTGTGACCTTGGCCTGAACCCTAACTTGCGCTGTGCCTCAGTTTACCTATCTGTGGAATAGAAATCAGCAATACTTGCAAGAAATCACACTGTTTCCAAGAAAAAACTTACCATTGGTCAAAAGGAGAGATGACCAATTTTGTATCTACAGCGGATCTGCTCCAGTCCTGATTCTCTGAGGTCAGCCTTGCAAAGTGCCCTGAAGCAGACAGGTGGATGTGCTTCTGGACATGGGAAGTTGAGGTGTTCATGACATCCCAAATGAAATGAAAATATGTTTCACCAGTAACTTGTTCCTCACAGCAAATTTGGCTGTTTAAGTCATTTTTCTCCCTGTTTGCTTTTGTTTCCTGCAGGGGCTCGTCTTGCAAGCCACAAGGCATCCTCCCAGTGATACTAGATGTAAATTGAAGGTCTCAGGATGTAGCTGTTAATGCACTTTGTCCCTCTTATATATGTTGCATGCCTGGTTTATTTCAGACTTTGTCTCAAACCTTGGTAACAATTCTTGTTTCTGGAAAATCATCTCCAATTCAGTTCAGCAAAAGACAAATGCTTCCGAATTAGCATTTTATGAAAGTCTGAATAGCAACTATAAAATGCAACTTGGTTTCCTTGTGTTTAGAGGGAACTTCAGCTACTCCAAGCACATTCCATCCCTTGCATGCCTGATATTCCTAGCCCAGTGGTTGTGAGTCCTTTGCAGATATCCACACCCTCATCTAAAAGTATGAAGGGGTCTGGTTTGTTTGATAAAATAATCTGTAAATGTTTTCAGCCAGTATTTTCTAGATTTTAAAACTTTCAAAACTTTATGTGCAATGTGCAACATTTTGTATAACCTTTGCTAATGTGATTGGTGAGTCTGTGTGCTTTTTCTCTAGTCCATACATAGATGTGTGTACACAGATGTGTAGTATGAGCATTGCAGAAAGAAAGGAAAAAAAGACTGCAGTCATTTTTCCATCTGTTTAGGGTATATGCTTTCTGGTAGAAATGTTTTACTACTTCTCTCCCAGGTAATCATGTGTCCAGTTTATCTGACCAGCACATTAGTGACAGTGCACAGTACCAAACAGTTACTTGGAAGAGTAATTACTTTCTAGACTTATCTATTATTATGATAACGAGGCAGATTTCTGGAGATGCTGAAATCTTGTTCCAAAGTTTTGTTGTGATGCATAACCCTCTCCCAACACTTGTAACAGTTTTCTACTGAGCATCTGAAATGGTTCTGTAGAGGAAGAGTCCGCAAGTGCTAAGGTAGAATTATATCCCAGAACAACGTAGTGGCAGAGTTAGGGCAAGGGAGCACTGATACTCTAGGTCTCAGCGCACTCTTTTGTAGAGCTACTGAAACATATTTTACTATTCATGATTCTCATTATTTACTTAATTTTAATTTAGTTCTTGTAAGCGCTTTAGTGTCCATTGAGCCCGCCGTTGGCTTATAGCCCATTAGTTTAAGTAGGACTGATGTACACATTTAAAGGGTTTTTGTGCACAACTCTTTCCGGTCTTGCAGAAACTACATATGGGAGTAGTCCTATTCAGCTTAATGATAGCTTTTCTAGGAATAGTAGGACATGATTAACTTCAGCAATATGGATATCTCATAGCCATAGAGATCATTCATTCTCAAAGTTGTTTACTCCTGTGCAAATCAGTAGGTGAGTGGAAAGGAGAATTCTCTCATGGCTTCTGTCAGCACTTGCATCGTCTAGAAGAAGAGCCCCACTTAATGAGTTGATTTTGTCTCTGTTGGCCACATCTATTTGGTGACTTTTTTTTTTTTTTTAATGACAAGTATGCGTGATCCTGTGATTGGAAAGAGACCCTTTTGTTGGGAGATCCATGTCCTGTGAGATTGCCTAATAGCATCAAATCCAGGAGGGTTCTCCCGAGCTTCTTCCCCTGCCAAAGCTGCAGTCCATGCCACAAGTCAAAGAGAAGAGGCAACGAGGTGGGAAAGGAGTCATCTCCACTGGCCTGCTCTATCGCGTCCTTCAGAGGCATTGCAGAGCATGCCAGTGTAGTGACATGATGTTGTGGCTATAGCAGCAGCAGGAACATTCACCCTAGTATCCAGATAGCTATTTGGTATTGTGAGGTACCACTGCATGAGCTAGAAAAACGAATTCAGTACCTCAGGTGGGTAGGATGTGTAGAAGCTAAAATCAGATGAGGCTTTGTGAATCCTCCCAACTTTGTTACTAGCTCCCTGTGAGACTGCTGTCTCACACTACCTTTACCACCATATTTTTTTAGACCAGGATTCTTGAGCTGTTCTGTGTAGCTCTGTTGGCGAATGCTGATACTCCCGTAATTCTCTAACATGTATTTATACTCTTGAAAACAAGCTGTGCAGTCTGGAAGTTTCTTTTCAGGCTTCCTGTGTTTCTCCTTCAACTTTGATTGATTGAGTTCCCTTGTACTCATCCATCTGGACTGACTCATGGTGTCGTCTGTGCAACTCTTCTGTGATGCTGGGGCCTTGCAAGGTGCTGGCTTGAAACAAAATTCCCCTACTAGAAGTGGCCAGCCAGCAAAGAAATGTTGAAAGAGCAAAGATAAAGGGAGCCAACACCCCATGACTTTGCCCATGTGGGCACCAGAGAGATGGAGTGGGGTTATGAGGTGGACACACTGCTGGCAGCAGAGGCTTGTGCCCAGGGCTGTTGTCCGTGAGTGCTGCACCCCTGTATTTGCCCCCAAGGGATTCCCTGTTTCTTTGGGCATGGAGAAGGCCTATGATTGCTCTTCTCTTCCAGACTGGGCAAATTCTGGATTTGCTGCATGCACTGGGATTGACATTCCTCCGACCAAACAGGGCGGTGATGGCAAGGTGGGAAGTTGTTCACGTGGCCTGTGAAATTCATAACCAGGAAATGAGCAGTGTCACTCGAGTGAGGAAGGAATGGGCAGGCAGAAGAGCTGTCCGCCCTATTTTCTTCATTAAAATAAAGCCTGGTATCCCAGCCTCAAGGACTGCGACATGATGGGTTGAAATGGTGTCTGGTTTGCGTTAGGGTGGCCGTGGCCCAGAGCGAAGGCAGGAGGCCAGCGCTGCCTGGCAGCCAGCGTGAGCGTGGCCCTGAAGCCAGTCCTCATGCTCCATGCCTGGCCCCGGAGAGCAGCGGGACACTTGTCGCCCCTGGTCGGGAGGTGCGAGGCGGCCCCTGCCCTGGTCTTCCTCCTCAGCATGGGGGACGCAGAGCTGGTAGCGAAAACCGCCATTCGGGGTCAGATCGTGTTATTGCAGTGTTTCGAAGCCGCCGTGGTTTATTGTTCTTCTCAGACAAATAACAAGGCCCTGAGGATTTTGCCATTTAAAATGCGAGCTTCAGTCTGCTGACTGCATTTGACGTAGTTGCTCTTTTCGCGAATTTGTTGGCTGCTCTTGTGGGGAGCTCTTAAGCCGTGTGGTTAAAAAACTACTGTGCTAGCTTAAAAAAAAGCCAGCAGTTCCCAGTCAGGAAGCACGACAGGGATCCGTAGCGGGCGTTTCAGGGCCTCGGCCCAGCAGTGGCGCTCGTGCTGCCCGCACCGGCCCATGCCAGGCCCGCTGGACCCGCGACGCGGGGTGGCTGCTTGCCCCAGCGTGTGACCTTAAACCTCCATCGGCCTGTTGGGCTGCTGGGGTTGATATATGGGCCCAGGCTGCCTTCTGCCGTCTCCATGGGGTGGTAGCCCTCAGCGGAGGGGCAGAAGTGACAACCCTTTAAATCAACCCCGTGTGAATTGCTGCAGGTCACAACTTAGAGCTGCTATTCTCTACTCTACAGGGTGCATGATTCATTAGTATTATTTGAGTCTCTTGGTAAAAACAGTCATTTTCAAGAAACATAACAGAATCCTTTTTTTTTCTCTCTCTCTTTTATTTTTTTTTCCTCTGCATAACAGTAAGTGGAGGCCACTTTATTCATCTCCCGCTCTCAAAATTCAGACTCCCCTCAGTAGATAAGTGATTAAAAGTCAGTGCTGCACTTTGAACAAGCTTGCCCTTAACTTGGGATTCTCCAGGTATGCGCTGCTAGCTGAGTATCTCCAGAATTTTTTGCAGTTACAAAATGATGGACTGATAATCTTGTATCTGCACACTTCCATGCTCTCAGCAATTGCAGCCCTTGGGCCACCTTGAAAACATTTGGTTCACCTTTAGGAAGCAAAGCTGCATTTTCCATGTAAATTCCTATGGTGACTGGGACAAAGAATTGCACAAAATGCACAGGAGGGAGATCCCTGCGTGATTGCTCCCAGAGGGAGGGAAGGTTCCTCCAAGTTTGCGCAGGGCTGCCGGCATGGGGAGGAGGCTGCAGCGAAGCCGGCCCGGCTCCCCGTGCTGGGGCGCGCTCAGGATGGTGGTGGCAACGCTGGCGCGGGCAGGGGAGGCCACGCTGAAGTCATTGTTGGCACCGGGTTCCCATTGTTTTCCCCGCGCAAAGGGTGTGGAGGGAACCTCAGTAACCCCAGACTGAAGTGTCTCCTGTGCAAGCGGCCTCTATTTCTGCAGAGAATCCTGCAAAGAGAGTGAGGCAGGAAAATTGCCAGGATGTTTTGTTTGAGGTTCAGGGTGAGGGTGGGATGCGAGCCTGTCCAGCAGGCTGGGGTTACTCTGCAGTGCCCATCCAGGTGGCACAAGCTGCTTGCTCTGCAGTCCAATCCATGCACGTGTCCTTGTGTGTTGTGGCCTTCCCCCTCGGCTCATTCTGCAACCCACCAGGCATGACTAGCTTTTCACAGCAACATCTGAAGGGACATTTTCTAATGTTATACCAGTTTTTATCATCCCAGGAGGTCTCTGCCAGTCAGCACTGAATGGGAGTCGAGGTTGCTAGTTGTAAAGGCAGTTGGGGTGCTCCTATTTGTGATGGCACTTGCACCTTCGCGAGCCAGCAACCTACCATGATCTACCATCTACCTACTCAGTGCTTACAGAAATCTGGTTACACACTTAGTCAGCGGGGCTCTGGTTATCATTAGCAGTAATAGCAATAATAAAAGTTTCTCGCGGCCAGGATTCCTCCTCCTTTTATTAAAAATTGTATCTACAAAATGCATTCAAGTGGAGACGAGTTGGTTTTCAATTTCCCCTCTGCCATATTTGAAATCCATCAGATCTGTAAGCCTTAATATGGGAAGTGAGTATAAGCAGGGGTGAAAGTTGTTTTGTTTCTATTGCATAGGCTGCACAGCTTAAACTGAACAGCAGAGGTAGTGGGGAAAAAAATCGTTTTCCTGATATGAGGTGTGATAGTAATACAGGACGCATCTGCTGTAAAGATTTTTGCCAGCACAGTTGCATTGGTCAAGGGTAGGATGAAGTGTGTTTTTTTTTTTTTTTTAAATCATTGTAGCTGTTGAGGCAGAATCCCCTGCGATTTTGTCAATGCAATTATGCCAGTAAAACTGTGCTTTTGATGATATGGTAGATTTTGCTCACTGGAAGACAGAATGTTGTGAAGTCGTGTTGACAGAAAGCTTGCTTTTTACTCGTTTAACCTCTGCATGCTGCAAGGATGTAGTCTGACAAACGTTTCCTGCAGTGCCCACGTGAGCAACTGGCATCTCCCTGTGTGCCCCGTCTTGGGGGTGCAGTTGGGCCCAGCATCAGATTGGAGGCAACTGAGCGGGGATGCCCTCGTGGTGGCTCTGTGTGCTCTTGTACACACAGCTGTGCGCTAAATCATAAAGTTAGAGTGGGGATAGCTTGGGGCAAGGGGACTAGGGTCATATTTCTGTGGATTTGGCTCCTGACCTCCACAAAGTCAAACCAAAGTTTTCTGGCTTGGGTTGGTTTCCCGCTCTGGTTGACCATGCGCTTTGGCTGCCAGCCGCGTGGCCAGAGCAGCCGGGAGGATGGATCCTGGGCAGCCACAGGCAGAAACACCAGGCGAGCACGGTCAGCGAGCGCTGCCGAAGCAGGTCCGTGCTGGGAGCGCCTCGCTCTGCCGTCCAGGAATGCCGGATTAGCCTTAATAGCGCTGCTCACGCAGATGGAGCTCGCGCAGCCGGAGCCGCATTCTTGTGGTTTCACACAGCCCGTCGCAGAGCGAGACAGCGCACAAAGGCATGTCTTTGCAGGTGTAAGGATTTCTACCACATCAGCTGTGGGAAGAGTCATTTGTGTGTTTTCTGTATAGATACTTGAGCCTTCTGCAGGGCCCCATTGCATGAGGAGACCATTACGTAAATAGAAAGACAGGGCTTTGCGTTGAGGGCCATGTTACAGGGTGAGGGCCTGGGAGTGATTGAAATCAACAGCTTCCTCTTAAATCCCCAGACATAAAGAAGAAAAAAAGGGGGGGAATTTTTTATTTTAGCCATAATAAAGAAGCAGAAGGTAATATCAAAATCAAAAGTTGCTGATATTCATGGGGAACAAATCTTGGTTGGGGTATTATCGCTGCTATGTCTAGTACAAGCTATTCTCTTTATGCTATGGTTTTGTGTTTAAATTCTTTTTTTTTTTTCCCATGAGTTCTAGTTGTTTTTAAACATAGTGTGCTAGTGAAGGTAGCAGAAAGTAAAGCTCTTCCCTCTTTTGATAGCCTTGAGTATTTAAATATCTGCTCCTGTGAAATGTAAAGAGGAGTTCTTTACTTTTTCATGTTCTAGCTAATGTTGTCTTAAAAGAAATGGGCAAAATGCTGCCCTCAGGCAAAACTGGTTGCAAAGCCTGTTCTCTGTTGGCGCCAGGGTTTCACCAAAAGCATTCCCACTTCCCATATTTGCAAACCAACAAATGTGCTTTAACCAAAACGAGAGCTGGGCTACAGTATAAATCTTCTGGTGTATCTAACTGGGCTTTTTGAAACACTACTGCGAGCTGTCATCCATCCCAACCATCTCTAAGAGGGCTACCATACCACTTCATGGGGAGAATCCCTGTTTCTGAGCCCTTCCAGGTCATCAGCATAGGCTATTTTAGATACCAGGCCTTGATAGTGCTCTGAGCTCCACTAGCGCCTGGTGGAGATGCTGAGTGTGGTACTGTCTTCAGCTGGGTTTGCTCCAGCAGAGGCCGTGGTCCATGAACTTCGTTTGTGCGAATGGTCTCCAAAGGGTGACTCATAGTTTGCACGTAACTCATGTAGTGAAGATTTGAAGTTAGCAGAGAGATGCGCTCTCCTTGCTGTAAAGGGCATTCAATGACTCAGCTCACATGTGTGAGTGCACCGTCCATTTGTGCGGATTTCTGCAGTTGTTGGGCGTAATAGGACATGTTGTCATATTCTTTTTTAGTGAATGGAATTAATCCATTGACACAATAGGCTAGAATGTCTCTTGAGCCATACAGAAGCTATCACGTTAAAACAGGTTTATTTGCTTTTAAAAAATTACATAAATACTTATTGCAAGAGTTCGTTAAAGCTCGGATTTCTTTGTCCATGTAAGACATTTGGGATTCACTAAGAAAATCCTATTGAGTGTGGGTTTATTTTTCAAGCGTACATTGCCTGTCTTAAATATAGCTTTTTGTTTATGTAGGAGACACATTTCTTTCCACCCAAATGTATTTTCTTTAAAAATATTACTGAAATGATATGGAGGCAATAAGTTCGCTCGTGTATATTAGTTTTGGCATACAATCCCATAACTGCATCCGATGGTGGTTTTGGTCTATCGGAGAGTGTAAATCTAAGGTGAGGGATTCTGTCCCTTGCTAGGACTGCTGCCTTTGTTCACTTTTCAAGTATTGGGCCAAGTGTGTGTGTGAAATTAAGGCTGTTAGGTCTAGATACACGCTGCAACAGTGCCTTGATGCCATGACACTTCCAGGAAACACCATGATAGGTCTTGAAAAACATCATCCGATCAGATGAAAGCAGCTTGAAGTGATAGTGATGCACCTCTGCACACTGTTGGAGTTCCAGATGAAACTTCCTTCTAAAACTCAGGAAAAAAATAAAATTTAGAGAAAAATCTACTTGGTAGCAATCTACTGGTCTACAGTTAGAGGCCAAAGAAGAGATTTTGAGGTGACAATCTTGCTTTTGAATGATGAATGGCGCAGCAGTTCTTAGTTTGTCACCTTGCACACTTCTTGCAAGGTCAGCTTCAACCTACGCCTAATGTCTCTGTGAAAGAAATAAATGTCAGGATTAATTCAGTTATATTTTGACATCACAGTGTGTGTGTGATGTGTTTTCTTACTGCTGTAATTTGGGTTTTGTGATACCTTGTTTCTTTCCCTGTAGCCATTATTCGAGAATGAATATTATTAAACCCTATGCCCTCTGAACAACTGGACATTTTTGGGAGGAGAGAAACCTGGAAGAAAGAGGATATTAGTTTGTTTTGGGTTAGTGAGTGTGTCTTTGATCATATTTAATATTAGGCATCAGTTAAGGCTCAAAGTATTACCTTATCTTCAGAAATAACTGTTTAGCCTGGCTGTGGTAGGTGTTGTTATAACATGTTATTTCTAAGATAGAGAATGAGATCAAGATTTAATTTTTTCATCACAGAATATGTAGTATTTGATTGGGGTCAGGCCCACTGACCATGCTCCACTGCTTCCTGAATGAGGCAAATTCCATAGTCTTTTCCAGATCTTACTTCCTTGCTGTAAATTGGGATCATCAGCTTTCCCAGATGGGTTGGGAAGAGATAAATTCCCTTAGGATTGGAAGTTTCTCAAGCAAGAGAAAGGGCCTTCAGTGATGCCACCTGCTCGAGGCAGAAATGTCCTTTAGAGCCTTAGTTGTTGGGCAGCTTCCAGCTCTAGGCTGCCTCCACTTCTGCATATCTAGATACAGTGTCAGCAGAAATGGAAAGGGCTGAGTCTTTGCACTGATGGCTGCATCCAACTCAGCCCAGCAGGACAGTGCAAAAGAAACTTCTATTACCTTCCCTTTCCATAGGAAAAGATTTGCATTTTAGATTATGCTAGTTTTCCTAATGCTAGGCACCCCGTCTTACCATGGAGAGCGCCTGTGTCTCTGGAAAGCCCAAGACACATTAATTTTAATTTGCTTAAAACATTTTTAATAATTTTAATATTCTGGAAACAGATGTTGCACAGCGATATTTCACCCCAGAGCAAAAGTTAGAGGCCAGATTGTAAACACATGAAAAACAAGGCTGAAGTAACTTCCAGCTATGTTACAAAAGGGCCACTGAAGTCTGCTGGTATGTGCACAGATACATAAAAGCAATTGACTGCATATGCAGTCTGTAGACATATAATGCAGCATTTATGTTTGTGTATTCCTTTCCCGGAAATCTAAGTTATGTTTTTAAAAAAGATTCCTACCAATTTTTGCTTTCCTTTTTTCTTTCTTTCTCTTTCTCCCCCCGCCCAAGTGACTAGCTGGACGATTTATTTTGGCTATTGTGTATCTGCTCTCATTTTATCCTGAATAAAAAGTTCAAAAGTCTTCTGTTAAACCTTTCCTCTTTTAAAGCTGAATTTGAGATGAGAACAAGTGGTAGAATTTGGACTGGGACCGTTGTCGGGAGATCTCCAGAGCAGTGTTTAGTTTGGACTGTGCCTAGATAATAGTCTGTAATAACACATGTTTTCAACCTGTAACCGTCGCTTGGCTTTGACTCGCTAAACTATGAAGTAACTCATTCAGAATTCAGGTCAGGATGGCTGAAAAGATTTTTTATTATTATTATTTATTTTTTATTAACAAGGAACTTCTTATTTTCCTTCATTTTCTGCTGTTTCACTCAGAAACAAGTTGTGCTTGTGGTTGTTCCATTCTTCCCACCTGGCAGTTGCTGCCCTTCTAAACACAGACAGAGTGCGAGGGAAAACCTGACAAAACCAATCCATAATCATCACACAGGGATGGGTTGGGGTTTGGAGGAGAAGAAGGTCTGCAAGCTCCTCCTGACCTCTCTTGGTTTAGTCCATTGCAGCATGATCCACAGCCACTGGCTGAAGGCCTGGTGCCCAGGTGAGGGGCTCTTCCTGTGGGCTGCGCTGGGTTGTGAAGCGCTAAGTGCTGTAAAACCCAGTGCTTGTTTCAAAACACATCTGAGTTTAGTCCAGGTGAGTTGCCTGGTCCTAGTGGCTTACACAAACCACAAGTGGAAATATGGCTCTCTTTAAAAAAAAAGTAACGTGAGAAAGTATGAATGGAAAAATGGAAAAAGCCGCATTCTGGTGGAATGGGAAGGGTTACTCAGTACATGCAGTAGTGTTTTGCAGAGGCGATGAAGTTTTTCCTGGTAGTCATTTCCCACCCATCGCAGACAAATACAGAGTCTTCACAGCAACATCTTGGTCAGCTCTGAGTGTCCATACGGGGCTATTACTTCCTTGCATTCATCAGCTGTAGTGACCCAGTTTGGTACCACTTAGCAGCTGACCTGAAATCCTTCAGCTGGTCACCGCTTGTCATGCAGCATTCCTTGTCCTCTCCACCTTGTCAGTCATTGCCGCTAAATACATCACAAATAGCCTATAAGGAGCTCGCTGCACGTGGCTCATAAATTGAGGTTTGCTTCCCATTTGCTAACTGATAAACAGTTTTCCAGTTCAGAAATTCGTTCCGCATAATCACCTTAACTTACAACCATAACTGTGTGCTCTCGAGACAATGCATTCCATGCATATTGATAACGTGCAGGCTCTGGGTAGGTATTCTAGGCACTGACTGGAGTGATTAAAAATATGTGATTGACATTAACATGCAAATATCTGAAGTGCTGAAGTTGCTGTACTAAACCACACACATATACACCCAAACCCTAAACACACTTAACAAAGTTCTTAATTAATATACGGTAGACTACTGTGCATCCTATAGAGATTTTTCTTGTTTCTTTATCATCATTTTGACTGGATTCCTTCAACTTTCAAACCTACTTTTATTAACTCGCTGTTTAAAGCCAACCCAGGAGAAAGTTCTCCAAATACCAGTCCTCTAACAGTCCCTTACCCGCAATGCCCTTTTTATCCAACGCTCATTAGTCAATCAGGGAAGCACCAATAGGTGACATACCTGAATGACTCGCATGCTATTTTATTATGGGGAAAATAAAAGCCTAACATGGCAAAATGTCAACACCTGAATGTGTTGCGTGTTTTCTATGTGTTGCTGTTGCCATTGATTTGGTTAGACCTGCTCACCTGCCCTGCTGATGAGCATAGGCATGATGCAAAGCCTGTCTCTTGAGTCCGTGTGGAGAACTAGAAAGAATGAAAAAATAATAAATGTGGAAAGTGAAGCCATTTTACTCTTCCCCACCTCCCTCCAAACATCAGCTTTCTCAGCCAAGTCTAATGCTCGAGCTGGATCAGACTTTAAACCCCTCATTTAGCCAGCATTTGTATTTCTGAAAACTGTTATTTAACTATTATACTGAAAGGCAGCAGGATTATAATTTGAAACAGAAATACGTGTTGGTTCCTTGGCTTGATAATGACATGTTTATCTGCACCTCTAATGCTCTCTTTGCCCAAGTCTGCACTTTTGGTTAATACGTTTGCCATCGAACAATTGGATTTCATCAAAATTGCGCTAAAACAACAGCATTATGTTGTCCGTGTAATTTGTGTTCTTTATACATCCCCCCATCCCCAAACGTTTTGCTTAAATCTGTTTGTGTGCAGCTCGAAGCGTGCAGTAATGGTGCTGTGCCGGGCGCGTGTTGCTGTGTCGCTGGAGCCGGTCGGTCCTTCCTGACACCAGTCTGTAGGTTAAGAACACTTCAATTGGTCTAATTTGCAACCTGATCAGAAACACTGACCTGGTTAGTCTTTAACAATGGATGTGGCTAATGATAACTTGTAGGCACCCTTAGCGAAGGCAGCGATGTGTGTGCAAGGAGTCATTTCCAGCTCCGCAGCATTCGGAAGGTCTCGGTATCTCCTATCGCACCGTCCTGCGTTTTTCCGCAGCGTGATGTTTTGTCACTTCTAATGATAACCATCCATCAATCCGCGCTGATGGAAATGAAGATAAACGGAATTGATACGAGCAGGAGTTAAATGACTCATTGATATAATTAGGCTGTCGGAATATCTTAAGTGTAACTTAACACATTTTACTAATGTTAATTATATGGTCTTTTATATGGGGAGCCGCAGTTAATTTTGTTCTCCACAATGGGAGAGCACAGCCATTTATTAGTTGGGGGCTGGCTGCTGCTTTGAGAGAGGCAGTTTGCTAGGAGAGGAGGTATGTTTACCGAATTTTCTTTAAGCTGTCAAAAGCCTGAAATGGATAACAACTTAAAAGAATCTAAACTGCTAATAGTTCGCATTCATAATTCATCTAATGGGATAGTCTATAACAGGAGAAGCAAGTATATGGGGTAATAAAATGTGGTATTTACTGAAAATGGAAACGTGCTGAATAATGGAACAATACTAATTGCGGTTTAAACACTTGTGACATGAGCTCCATTTCTGTTAAAGCCTTGCAAGCTATTCCTCGTAACGGGGAGGCACAGACCAGTCAAAGTATTTCCAGATACACAGACAGGCTGTATATTCATGCCTCTCGTTTTCCTTTTCCTTTTTTTATTTTCCCCCCCCTCCTCCTTTTTTTTTTTTTCTCCCTGAAAATTCTGGTTTTTATCTTATGTCAGAATTGATCAGAGGAGTCAGTTTAATTGGGAAATTCATTTAAAATAGTTTCTAATTGGCATCAGAGAGTTGAAAGTTCAGTACAAAGGTGAGATCTAAGCTTTCTAATTAGATTGAATGCAGTATGACTTAAAGAATAGTCTTGATAATTACAGAATTTAATGCAAAATTATATTTTAATAAAAATAGTGATTTTTACAGCAAGGTGTCCTCTAATTCTGATTCATATTTCATCTTTTTAGAGAGGAAACAAATGTCTTTGTAGATCTGTATGTGTATTTTATTTTTAAACTGCACAGAGTTTTAGTAAAAACTAAGGATATTTTCTTGTTTCTGGATGAGGCTGTCATGTTTGCAATTTGGCTACAAACCCTTATTCCGGATATTCTGAATTTTCTTGGGTATAATTTTCTCTTGCATAGAATTATATGATGAACTCGGGCTTTCCCCCCTCCCCTCCCACTGACCCCCCCCTCCAAGTTGTTTGATGCGGCTGAAATTGAAGGCTGAAGTAGAAGGGGCCACTTAAGTAGTGAAGGGTTTTTCTTTGTAAATAATAGATCAAGAGCACCGTAGCTGTATCTAATGGAGCCGTATGCAGCCTCCGTTTCAAGGACAGCGCGGGGTTTAAAAAAACATAACCAGAGTTCACCCGCATCACTAACCTGTGGTCAGTCCTGCCGCTGTTGGCCAGTCACATGTTTTAATTCATCAGACGTGTATATATATATGTATATATAAATAAATATATATTTTTATAAACCTCTGATAATATCAACGCCTGAATAACTGAAATAATCTCAGGGATTTCCTGTCCTAAGTGACAAGGGATAAAAATTAGAAGGGATATTTTGTAAATGCTTTGCCTTCTTTTCTTGGCATAGCTTTAGCCGAACACTGATAAAGTTCCCTGGATTTCTCCTTCTATTTCAAAGTCCGAGTGCAGTTGCTTGTTTAAATCAAGCCTCAACTTATTTAAACGAGAAGGGGGAGAGCTTATTCTTGGCATGAAGTATTTCAGGTGATAGGAGAAACTGAGCATTCCTGATTCCTTTTGAGGAAGTCATACACACTGAACAAACGATGCCCTTTTTTTTATTATTTAGTCATATTTATCTAGCATTAATCTTCCAAGTGGGTGTCATTTCAATGTCAAAATAAGTATTAGTGTCTTACTGGCAAAATGACTGACAATTCTTGTCAGGAACATGCACCATATGAAAAAAAAAGGGGCAAAACCCTTTCCCAAGCCTAGTTCCCTCGCTGCAGTCCAGCAGGTTGTTTGAGTGCAGCCAGAGGTGATGTCAGAAGTCCTTTTGGGGGCAAAACTCCCATTTTCAGTTGATTGGCAGGATTGGGCCCTAACCGAAAAGTCATTCCTGGAAATGTCGAACACAAAATGAAAAAAAAAAGCTGCCACCAGATAAATTAAGTACATTTTAGTCTCCACTTCGTGCTTGAAGAAAAGGAGCTGTTTTGGGAATGACATCTATGTATATTTGTGTGTAAAATAATTCACCCTCCTCGTGCTTCATGAAATATGTTTCTCCGGTGATTTTTAGCAGAAACTGCATTCAGAATGAAATAGAAGTGTCAATTCACCAAGAATTTTACATAATTATCTTGTGACCATTTATAGTTTGCCTAGAATTTTTTTTTATATTCTACTTATTGCACTGTTAAATACCCAATGATTCATTGTGTCTTCTAATCTGCTTCTCTTGTACTTTCAACCATTGTAAATGCTTTCTGAAATTTGTTTGCGTAAACCAAAAATCTCCTAATCGCAAGTTACAGGCATCTGAGATAAATTTTAGCAGAAGAAGCAAAAGCTTCAATATGCCTTTATTCTAATCGCTATTGGAAAGGGCTCTTGCAAAGAGCAAGATGTCCAAATGCAATTTTTTTTTTTTTGAGAAAAAAAAAAAGATTTACCATTAGTCCGACTGACTCAATTTTTTTCTTCTATGGTAAAATCATTTTACAAGCTTTTCAGGAATGGCCACATTAAATTCCTTTCCGGCATTCCCTCCAGCGTGCCGGAGCTAACGCGCTCGTTCTGCTCCGGATTCGATTGTGTGCACGGGCAGGAAGCGCCGCGCGAGAGGCAGGGGCTCCGCACCGAACCTCCCAGGAGTTCCCTGCTGCCTTTTCTTCCCTCCCGTCTTCTCTAGTTTGTTCCCATGTAGCAACAAAAATTGCAGAAACCCACGCAACGTGCCCTTTTTCCTTCCCCTTCTCACCTTCCAGCTGCTTCCCAGTGAGACTAGATGTGGAAAAGCCAAAATAACGGAATATGATTAGCCAATTAAATTATACGATTCCTGTGATTTGTTTTCTTGCCAGTTCCCAGCCTTCTATTTTGTACTTTCCTAGTCAGTGCCAGGGAAAAAAAAAGGCGGGTTGACAGCTAATAGATACCCCTGCCATCAATTGCTGAGACATTTTGTCTTTTGTGACATTGAGGGAAAGACAAGGAAAGGAATGGAAGCAACTAAAAAATGTCAAAAGATCAAAAAATCAATGGGCTGAAGGAATGTGATCTGTTTATCAGGGTGTAGCTGCTCTTTCTGTTTGCATTAAGTCCGAGTGAGTGTCTTTGGTTGCCACTAAACTTGCTTTCATTCACTCCCTAGGAGATGTAATACAAGCATGAAACGATGCCTCACAAAGCAGGAGCGCCGGCTAAATAAATAAATAAATAAATAAAGCGAGAGCGTCTTTAAAGACGATGAAAACAGGTTTATTGTGTTACATTTTTTTGACTCACATTAAATACCCTTATCTTCCCCTGTAAACTTGTTGCTGAGCGCAGCAAATAGACCATGTTCTGTTGACACGAGCGCCTCGTTCCCGGGCTGCAGGGAGGCTCTTTTTATGCACTTATTTATTTTATTTTATTTTATTTCTTCAAATGTCAATAAAATGAGAAGAGGGTAAGAGTTCAGTCAGCGGAAGTTCTGGCAGCTGATTGAATGCATGTGCTCGGCGCTTGACAGCCGGCGCGCAGCCTTTGGTCGGACGTTCCCTTTGCTGCAGCGGGCAGGGAGTTGGGCTTGTTTTTTCCTGGGAAACATGAAAAGAGTTGGGCGAATGCAAATGCGCGGCTTCCCCCGCGCGCGAGCCGCGCCGCGCCGGTGAGCACGAAGAGTCGCTGGCTCTTGCAGCGCTCGGGAACGCTCCGGGAGCGCCGATGGGGATGTGCGTGTCGAGGGAGAGATGCTCCGTGTGTGCGCGCGCGTTGACGCTGCGCCCGCCTACGAGAGCCAATGGACCCGACAAGGCGACGCTCCAATCTCCTGGACAGATTTTCGCCACCCTTGTAGTTGTTATGTGATAGGAAGTGTGGCGAGGGCTGCATATTTTATAAACTTTCTATTAAAGTTGTGGCATGTTATCATAAAACTGAATTGCGATACTTTGTATTACACTCTGGGATGGAGAGATAGACATAGGATTAAAAAAACAATTTCTAGGCATTTCTAGATGATAAATTTAATTTTCTTTGCTATTTGGAGGTCTTCTTTGAAAATGCAATTGTAATGAACGCATTCAGAACTGGAGAATAGATTTACCCTTGGCTTCAAATAGTTGACGTTATCAGGCTCTGTCATTCGTTCCTTCCTATTTTCGGGCTGCTAATTGATGTTTTTGATGTCAGCAAGAAAATTGAAGAAAATGTCATGTGTGAACCAGTGCGGAAGTTAATAAGATTGACTTCGTTGACAGAATTTACAATGAGCGCAGAGACCGCATAATGGGACCGCTGCGAATTCGTGTGCTCTCTTTGGAGTCAAAATTGACACCTCACGCTAGGCCAGCGGTCGATAGGGAAGATGGAACATTTGGGAAGGTTCCTAATCTTGGGATTTTTTCCTCTTCCTTTTTTTTCTTTTTTTTCTTTTTTTGTTTTTCTTCCTCTTTTACCTTTTGGTCTATGGAGCTTATTTCATTGCACGAGCAGCTGTTTATCCAGAGGGCTCCTGCTCTGGACCAAGCCAGAGCCGCAGTTCAATCTCTCGGCGCTCTACAACAATGCTCATTTTTTATGCTGTTTTGAGTCTGAAAGCAAAAGAGTCTTGAAAAGGTTAGATTAAGATGTGTCTTAAGGAAAGCTATACTAATATTGGACAGGGTCATTGCATATGCTTGGGCTATGTGCAATAAAGCTGAAACGTAAATCCCCTCCATATAAAGGAGGAAGCTGTGGGACACCTACCTGAGCTTTAAGCACAACAGAAGACTCTGGCTAAGCATTACTCTTAGTCTAGGCTTCCGTGTGTGCGCTTGGATGAGAGCTGGTGCACGAGCATATGCAAGCTCCAAAACTTCTGACTTTTACCAAGATTTACCCTCCTCCCTATTTTTTTTGCCCCGGATAAAACGCGTATCCAAACTTTCTCCAAGTAGCAAAAGGCTTCACTGTAATAGTTTAATTTTCCAGTAATGTGACAAAGTTTATTGGATTTGTGTGTATAATTATGGAATGGATTAGCAGAGTTTGGTTCAGTGCATCTGATTATTTTCTGGCCTTTAGGGAAATGCGCTAAAACCCTAATATGTCCACTACCCCCAAGCGGTCTCTTTTTGAAGGCGCCGCACAAAATGTGGTCTCTACTAGCGTTCAGCCTCCAAGGATCTTCAGTGAGAGACATTATTCTTGGAATATCCAATTAATTCCACGGGCAGTGATCAGTTAGCGCTTCTTCTTCCTTTCTCGCCATTTGAAATGCTAACACAATGAATATTTTCTCATTGGTCTGCGTCCCTCGGCTAAGCTGTTGCCGCGGGCTGAGAATTTCATCGACTGATGAGACCAGAGGCTGCGCCGATAAAAGGTTACAGTACGTGATTTGCATGCCAAGTGGGGTTTGGTTTCATGAACTTAAAAGTTCTTTAACTTTTATTTGACTTTTTTCCTTTTGTACATAGATGAGGGATGTTGGAATTTTTTTTTCCAAATTTTTTGTTTTGTTTTGTTAAAAAAAAAACACTTAAATTAGCAATTTCTGCACAGTACAGTTTTGCTTTGGAGCCTTTTAAGCAAACAGGTATTAAACGTGTGAAATCTTCTGTACAGACGAAACTGAACTGAAGCTCTGTTGCAACAAGCCAAAATTTACGTTTAAAAAGGTTTAAAAATTCTGAGAGGTTTCCAGACTGATCTGTCCAAGTCCAAGATTTCCATTTTCTCTTACATCAGTGTTGGAGTTTATTTTTAGTTAGGCTTTAATTACCCCAGCAAATTGCAGTACATTTTATGAGGCATAACATAGTGGAAGTAATATATGTGCCTTTTGTGTGTATTATCAGAGGGAAATGTCCATGTCTTCGAGAAGAGAGCCATGGGTTAAAATGACATTAAGACATTAGTGTAGAGTGATTAAAACAGACTGTTTGGTGCTGTTGTTTGCTGGTAAGTTCTCGAAGGATGAATTATGTTCCATCAAGCACAAGAAAATACTCCCAACTGCAAAATAAGGGAGCTGCTACCTTTGTCCTCAACACAATATTTTGCACAATCGTCTGTGAAATTCAATATAAAATCTCCGCCATGTCAGCTAGGCTTGAGCTCCGGGACAGACCGATGCCGTGATCTTAGAATAAGCAAAGTGATCTTAAAAGTTAGAGGTAATCTAAATTGAAACAAAGCCAAGAACGCATGTCAAAGCAAGGCTTTTATGCTTCCGTGAGGGCGAGGAGAGGTGGTGCTGAAATAAAGCCACGCGCAGAAGGTCTCCGCTCCGCGTTGTTCTCCACTTGCAGAGTGCCTTAGATGTGCGTTGTAAGCCGTTGACAAACTTTGTTGGTTTAGAGATGTGACGGATGCATTTTCTGATCTGAGGAGCATTTGGGGGATAGAGATTTTTTTTCCCCCCTTCTCTTTGCCCTCTCCCTCCCCCCAGAAAGAGCATCAGCCGTCTGTGCTACCGTAATCTTAGAGGCTGGGTAATACGGTGGGAGATTTGACATATTCCTACTGAATAAAAATCAGGAGACCCTCACCAAAATTGTTAGCAAAAGGCGCTGGCAGAAGTAGGTACGGAGAGGGGTTTTTTCTCCCCTTCCTTTCCTGGCTGTCTAGGAGGAGGAAAGCAGGTGGCTCCCCGTGGCTGACTTTTCATGACAACATGCCATTAGAAATTGCGGTCCTGTTGATCAATCCACTCGACATGACAGCTTTGCCGCAAGGCCTGGCTCTTTGAGCACCAGCGCTCTGGCTTTTCCCTCCTTTTTTCCTGCACTAATTGGTGAAAGTTTTTACTGTGCTTGTGGCATAGGAAATTCTTTTGAACATTGTCACAATCAAGTGTTGACTTCTTTAGAATTGCAAGTAGGTTAAGTGAGTATCAACATTAAAAAAACCCACACCAAAATATTACTGTCTAAATTGTATTGAAGTGAAATGGGGAAAGTGCATTCAGTGAATTATCAAAAATATTCCGATGCAAATAATTCCGATGATTTCGATTAAAATAATGCTCCTTCTCAACCTTGCACATGTATCCAAAGACGCTACCATATTTATGTCTCAAAAAGTAGAAAGGAAGATGCAAATTTAGAGCTCATGTTTTCTTTTCTTTTCTTTTTTTTTTTTTTTTGCTCTGTAGGAAGCGCAGAATGAGTCACTTCTTTGAAGTTAAATGTGTACAAATGGTTGTATCTTGCTACCTGAAAATTTAATAGATTATGCAGATTTTTCAGGAGATTTAAGATGCTTTAAATCATTATACACCAAATACAAACAAATGCTATTTCTTAACAAGAAAAGGAGAAAAAAAAAAGGGGAGGAAGCAGAACTGCAGTATTCAGGGGGAGGGTGATAGTAGCTGTATGTTTGCAAATAACATGGGTGAGCTCATTGAGCAGGTTTTATGTTTCTTAAATTCAAAATGCAGTAGGGAAACTCCTGTAACAGGTTTTGTGAGAAACTTTCTTAACTGAAAATGGAATTACTGATGTTTTCATATAAAACTTTATAAAAGCATTGAATACTTCTTGATAAATTCAGATGAAGTTACAAGAAATATTTATAGAATATTATTATGAAGAGGAAAACCTCTATTTCTATGAAAAATATTTTCATCTAGTGTGTTTGCTTAAAATGTAAATGTTTAATTATTGTAGACAAAATTTTTGTTTATTTTTGCAGGCTGGTATATATTCATTCATAAACACTAAACCCACTTTCTTTTTACCATTTATAAATCCAGCAAACACTCGTTGTTAGCGGATGCAATTTCATGTAGATGCAGGTGTTCTTAAAATTATTTATGCCACTGTAGTGCATGAGAATATGTTAAAGAAACAAGGAAAATAAATTGGGAGAGAATGAGTGACAATGAGAAAAGGGGATATATAAAGCGTGGAGGTGGCTTTTCTTTAATAATGCATATGTAGCAATAGGGGACTTTGGATAGAATTCTCTCAGCTCTCTTAAGCCCAATATAAGGGTAATTTATAATAAATAATTATAGTTTTAGGTGCAAAATGAGACACTGAGAAGCTGAGAAGGAAAGGTAGGAATATAGTTTTAAAAGCTGAATGTGCACCTAGCTTCTGTTGCAACTGTAATAGCTACTTTTTTTTTTTTTTTTGGTAGATCACACACCCACACTGAAAGAAGCATAAATTCATATAATTAATTTTGCCACTGTAAAAATCATTTGCTAAAATTTGCATTATTAACATTATCAAGTCGCTGGTTGGTGAGACATCAGACATGACGAGTGAGAAGGGCAGCTTAGGGAGAATTGGGCTTTAAACCCTCAGCAGATCGGAGTTAGGATCAAAGGCGCTTGTTTTATGTGGCTGTGTGACACTTTGAAGTCTTGACTGCACCTACAGCACTCATTTCATCAGGTTCACTGGTGTCTTAATAGCAGATCAATAAGTTTCAAAGTCGGAGAGTTAATTTGATACTAGTGCTGATGTGGTCGTGCTGGGGAAGCAGAGCGCAAGAGGCAGGCAGAGCCTATTAACCATTCCGGCAGCGAGGTGCGTGCCCGTGTGCATGGGCACCTGTAAAAATCCAAACTGTAAATATGGACCTGAAATTTGAAAGCCCCACGTACTAAAGGAGCCGAGGTATTTACATTATGGAGACAGGCTGCATGCAAAGGGGGCTTGCTGTGCTAGCACTGCGCCCCAGCCAAGCCACACAAAGTTGTAAGAAAGTTCCCCCCGTAAAGAGAATAAATATGTGCTCTTTATATATTTATATATATGTAAAGGTAACATCCTTTGGTGATATTCCTGCATTGAGCTGCCTACGTCCACCCACATCCCAAATAAAAATAAAGACATATAGATGGAGGCGGGGGGAGGATAGCGGGTGAGAGAGAGAGAGAGAAAACACGGTGGGCAACACTTTATAGTAGCTGTTCATTTCTTTTCTCATCCTCTGCCAGCTTGTTTGCTTTC